>NC_136983.1:6447750-6487750 GCF_032717465.1 Coenobita brevimanus | reverse complement strand
TTTATGGAAACTGTACCATCAATGAGGAATTCGAGGCAAACTGTTTTGCTGGATGCAAGATTTTCTCATAAAAAGAGAAATGAGAACAGTACTAAGGGGAAACTACTCATCATGGAAAGGAGTGACTAGTGGAGCACCACAGGGTTCAGTTCTGGCACCAATCATGTTTTTAGTGTATATAAATGATATAAACAGTAACACTGGAAATGAAAGCTATCTGAATATGTTTGCAGATGATGCAAAAATACAAAGGAGAATTACTAACACAGACTCATGTAAAGAGCTACAAGAAGAATTAAATAAACTCCATGAATGGAGTAATACATGGCAAATAGAATTCAATGTGGACAAGTGTCATGTAATCAAGTTTGGTAAAAGTGGAAAAAGACTTGATTGGGATTATACGTTAGGAAATAAAACTCTACACACATCAGAAAGAGAGAAGGACCTAGATGTGATTATCAATAACAGACTATCTCCGGCTGATCACATCAGTGAGAAGGTACGGAGCATGTATACACAGGTTGCAAATATGAGAATAGCATTCACATACATAAATGAAGACATGCTAAGAAGGATAATAACATCTTTAGAACAACCCTGGAGTATGCATCAGTAGTCTGGAGTCCTCATCTCAAAAAACACATAGACAAGATTGAAAAAGTTCAAAGGGCCGCTACAAGATGGATACCAAGCTTAAGGGACCTAAGCTACGAAGAAAGACTAAATAAACTGAATTTACCAACACTACAGGAGAGCAGGAAAAGAGGTGACATGATAATGCTATATAAATGCATATCAGGGAAGGAGAAAATAGACATAAATGATTACTTAACATATGGGGAAGCATCAGCAAGAGGACACTGCAAAAAACTGCATAAGAAGAGAGGTGATAAAGACGTAAGGAAATTCAGTTTCCCAAACAGAGCAATTGATCAGTGGAATGCACTACCGAATGAAATAGCGTGTGCCAAAACAATTCACAAATTTAAGGATATGTACGATAAATATGGTTTAAGACACGGGACAGTACGAGCTTGACTCATTCTTGTAAAGATACAATTAGGTAAAAACAATTAGGTATATTTATATATATATATATATATATATATATATTTATATATATATATATATATATATACTGGAGAGACACACATTACAAGCGTGTGTACAAATATATTTCTACGCTCCTAACTGATATCACAGCTTTTATCACGCCGTGGTCGAGTGGTGTCAGTGCCTGACTTCTGTCTAAGAGGTCCAGGGTTCGATTCCCAGTCAGGAGCGTGCAAATATATTTGTACATACGCGTGTAATGTGTCTCTCCAACATCTAAAGACGCTCATGTTGTGTCTTGGATAGATTAAAGCTGCTCTGTCACTTGCCAAGTTGCGTGGGCTGTGAAATGATCCTAATGTGTTGTTATTGAAATATAACCTCCTGTAATGGATGTACATGGTTCATCAAAAAATTCAGATATTACAGCTTTTATCACGCCATGGTCGAGTGGTTTCATTGCCTGACTTCTATCTAAGAGGTCCAGGGCTCGATTCCCAGTCAGGAGCGTAATATATATATATATATATATATACATATATATATATATATATATGTATATATATATATATATATATATATATATATTCGTGCACAAATACACGCGTTGTATGCCAATATATATATATATATATATATATATATATATATATTACACACAAACGCACACCAACGGTATTATACTAAAGCGGACAGTATTAAAAACAGCGGCATTTTATTGACAGTAAAAATAAAACCGGTAACAAGAACAATAACAACAAGAACAAAAATAATTATATTAATAATAATAATAATAATAATAATAATAATAATTATAATAATAATAATAATAATAATAATTATAATAATAATAATAATAATAATAATAATAAGAAGAAGAAGAAGAACAATGATGATAATACTAAAAACCACCTTCAGTAATTAATATGGTCATCAAGAGGACGAAACTAATAAAAATAAACTCTCGCAACAATCCAACCGACAATCAATATCGCCGATCCATGGAGGTGATCCATCGTGATTCAGCACACACACACACACACACACACACACACACACACACACACACACACACACACACACACACACACACACACTCGAGGTGATGTGTACTATATTTAGTGCTAATGATATAAGAGCTATGATATTTATGACATTTGTGGTCGTGACGATGTTATTAGTAATTATTATTATTATTGTCATTTATACATGTTGTTTTATAATAATAATAATAATAATAATAATTATTATTATTATTATTATTATTATTATTATTATTATTATTATTATTATTATGTATAGCTCTCTTAAGCTCAATCAATTCGTTATGAGAGTTCAAGAATGTAATAAAAACAGACTTTTCTCTTCGAAAGGTTAATGCTAAAGCCGAAACCTCTACCTTCCGACTAGAAAGAAAAATCGGGATAAACTTATGACCTCGGATGAGAATGCTCAGGTGTGTAACTCGGTCTTTAATGAATTTTTACCTGGCATGAGGGTGGTGGCGTGAGCAACGTGATGAGCAGCGATATTTGTGCCAGCAACACACGATGATTAACACATTCATTTAGGTGGGAAAAAAATGAAAAAAAGGCACCATACTGAAAGGGTTAAAACTTTATGACACCAAGCTGGGGTTAATGATGAGTTTAAGAAAATACATTACCAATTCTACACGGATGTTAAGTACTATATAGTATGGAAGTTAAGTTTCTTGCTCAGGTCAGATGGCTTTCTTTAACCAAGATGGGATCTGCATAATTGCTAAATCCGAGGAATGGTTGGGTGTTATTGCGTACGTAATGTCACCCCAAATTGGTCACCCTACTCTACATGTCTGGAATGAGCACCTAACCCCAAGCTTCTACCCTCCAGATGAGGAAAAAAATATTTAGGTGATGGTTGGAGGGATGGATGGCTACATATGATGTTGTGATGCAGATAAAAATATGAAGCAAGATTGTGGAGGCTGCGGTTAAGCAAGATCTGAGAAAGGAAGAAAAGCTACATTAGGAAGCCTGTAAGATAAAGGAACATCTCTATTTTAAACGATGCTGCGAGCAGACCATTTTTATGACAGAGGGGTGTGTGAGTTGGGAGCAGGGCAGTGAGATGGCGGGGGACAGGGCGACTTGGAGGCGATTTGTTTGTGGCCACCCCAAACGGGATTGAGGCGTCTGGCAATAGATATATATATATATATATATATATATATATATATATATATATATAAAGCAAAGAGGTGAGAGGCTGGGAGTAATAGTGAATAGAGAGATAAAAGAAAAAAGCCAGATTACCTTTAACAATGTGGCATTGGAAGCATTGAAATATGCGGGAATATTTGTGCGAACAAACACAGCAAAACTGTGCCGCCCCGCTCCACTGCAGACTCTGTGATACTTGAAGGCTCACAGCAAGCGCAAAGGTTGCTATAGTTAACTCTAACTAATCAAAAATAATTCCATAGTTAGCCCAAAGTCTTTTCATGTAATCTTTTCCTGTCATAATTTCTTTGTCAGTACTTTCATTATCGTCATCATCATCACCCGCATGGAGAACTGCCGCGTCGTGCCCATTCCGTAAGAGATATGGAGTGGGAAAAAGAAAGGCAGACAAAACCAATACGACACCAGGTGGTGGCAGGGCGGTGGCGAAAATAATTAACTGTCAAAGTGCGAGCTGGTACTACTGTGTACCGGTATCCTTTCCCATGTCAGCATGTGTTGGTACCCTGGTAGTTCATACCCATGATATATACAGACTCTGACACATGATGCATGATTATTAAAACACCTCTTATTTCACACGCATCACTCTCACTTCACACAGTCCTTCATTCGTACCTGCCAGCATGGTGGAGGGGTAATTCTGGCTATAATATTCCCCTTGGGAACAAAGTCTGACCCGGCTGTATACCTCATATGGATAGTTGTAATTACTGAATTGTACTGACACAAGAGCAGGAAACACAAGTAACAACACACGAATCACAACTTGTATGTGGTGGGATTTTGATATGGACGTCGTGAAGTTTGCCGAGCGACTGCATTGTCTATGCAACATCCAGTCAACAGCCACGCACCAGCAGGGTAGTACTGTCTGTTTTTCATTATTTTCTTCGTAACAACAGACGATTTAATTCATTTTAGGAAAACTTCTAGAAGTGAAAAAACTAAATGAAGACGACATCTATTCTCTCTCCCCACTTCCACAGACCTATATAAAAGGGGTGAAATCAGCATGGTTAATTGTCCCATTTCTGTGTTTTATCATTTGATCAATAGCCAACCGTTTACCGAAGCAGTTCGTTGAGGGGCGATTCGGGAGCAGAGAATTGAACATTGCGCGTGTAATAAATGCTATGGTGCCTAGCTATATGCATAGCAAAAGAGAAAACGTGAGAATGTCAGTATTTTAACTCAATTATTCCTCTGTCATTGTTAAACTACCTCACCAAAAATGTTGAAAGTTTACACCAATAGACGTATGTACAAACGCTCGTTCGCTCGTCATCCGCTCACAAAGCGCACTTTAATTATTCTTTATTAGAGGCAATAATATTTAACTTAGGACAGGTCTCTCGTACTGAAGGTGTTAGAGAAGTCAATCACCGGACTCCTCCATTTCCATAGGTATATTTCCTCAGCAAAATAAAGACTTCTGCTGGCAGGAAAAAAAAGAAAAGACCTCGGTGTGCATAAGATGAAGGAGACGTTAGCCGATCTAGACACTCATCAATGTGAGTTTTTTCTTAAGATGAATAAAAATCTTTAAAGGGTAGTATTTATATTCAAAAAAAAAAAAATAAGTCGCTGTCGCAGTCAATGGATGAAGTTTAGAACAGGAAGTGTTTATTTTAACTGTATTTTTACTACGCGCGATGACTTGTTCACCTTAGGTTAGATATCTTGTACTGATGGAATTATTAACACTCATAAAGCGTCCTATTTAAACATATTTCTTGCTACCGCCAGACGATTGTATCTTTTTTTAGGGTAAAAAAAATAATTGACGCAAATAGATGAAGTATTTGATGAAATGAACTGATAAAAAAAGAGACAAAAAAAAAAAGAATTGCTTTTTTGCAAAAAGGACAAGAGATATTGGCATCCCTGAGAGAGAGAGAGAGAGAGAGAGAGAGAGAGAGAGAGAGAGAGAGAGAGAGAGTCAGTAATGAATTCCTCGCATTTCACTCCAGTCATCCAATATCGACTTACCACTACTTTCCAAAACCATTTGTCAATTTTGTATTAAATATTCACGCTTTTCTTCCCCTAAGGTTTGGTAATGCAAAACAGATTGATTTTACGATGGTCTGAATGATGAATGGTGGCGAGGGGAGATGGAGGTGAGAGAACGTGAGTTTGATCCTTTACTCGTATAGGGAACAATCTGATTATATGAATATAATGAAAAATGTCCGGTGGTCATTGCAGATGGCTTAAGGTCTTTTCACGTCTCCATGTTCGTTCTGCTCCAGTCGGGCAGACTCCTATCGACTTAAGAACCTCATATGTTTTATTCATGCTACTTCCAAACGACTGTATTAAGTATAGGAGAGACTTTTTTGAACTATAGAGATTAGATACAGCTTTCATCAGCCCATTCACTGCAGAGATCCATCCGATGTGAGATGAAATTTTCTGGAACAAGCAAAAATAAACTGATAATGACTTTCTAGATTTTAACCCGTTCAGTCCCGTAACATTCTTTTTTTCTCTTCTTCAAAACTGTTTGTTAACCTGGGAGAAACTATCTTTGATGACGTGTTTATAAGCTGTTTTCATGTTCCTTCACAGCTTTAATCATCTCCCAAAGCTAAATGACCTTGTCTGAAGGTAGCAAGAATATGATTAAACACATCATTGGACTAAAGTGATTAAGAAGTTAATTTGGTCCATTGAGGTCACTTCAGGTACTGTTATCCATTCAGACATTAACACTACCAGACTCTTTATAAAACATTCCTAGATGTATATCGCCTGGCACCAGCTTGAATAGAATACTAGAGATGATCTGACAATGAAGGGGTTAACGCCACCAGTATTAACACTCTCGGTCTTCTGTAACATACTCAGAGCTGAAGAAAACCGTATATCTCTAACTGGTATAGAACCTTGGAAATGGTCCGTCAACTCAAATTCAGATTCATCATGATTATAATGTCACGTTCATTTATGCTCATTCAGGTTAATTTAGTGTCATTCAGGTTTATTATCGCCCGACTTAGTTAATGTTTTCGTCCTCCTGTGTGTGTGTGTGTGTGTGTGTGTGTGTGTGTGTGTGTGTGTGTGTGTGTGTGTGTTGTGTGTGTGTGTGTGTGTGTGTGTGTGTGTGTGTGTGTGTGTGTGTGTGTGTGTGTGTGTGTGTGTGTGTGTGTGTGTGTGTGTGTGTTGTGTTTGTGTGTGTGTGTGTGTGTGTGTGTGTGTGTGTGTGTGTGTGTATACCTGTTCCGAGTATACCTCATGAACGGCTTGAGCTATCAACATAAAACCTTCAGGGTATCAAGACATCGCCAAAATCTTGGAAGATTACGAAAATGGGCAGTCAGGGTCAAGGTCAAGGTCACCCAAATGGCTGCCAAAGGTCAACTAGTTTTGATTGCCAGCCTTTAGCACAGTTAAATCTCATGAACGGCTTGAGCTATCAACATGGGTTTTTCAGCATATCAAGATGTGGCCAAAATCTTCGACAAGTTCGAAAATGAGCAGTCGGGGTGAAGATCAAGGTCACCAAAATGGATGCCCAAGGTCAACTAGTTGTTACTGCCTGCCTTTAACACTATTATATCGCATGAACGGCTTGAGCTGTCGACATGATACCTTCAGTATCAAGATGTAGCCAAAAAGTTTCAGGCCTCCCCATCCCCCCGGCCCTCCAGGGATGGCGCCCCCATCCCCCCAGAGGGAGGCCGACCCCCCCTGCCACACCCGGGTGGACGTTGTGTGCCAGCCCCCGACGGGGGGTGGCGGCGCCGGCCTGCGGCCCCCCCCCCCCCCGGGAGAAGGACCCAGCCTCCCTGCCGGGGCGTCTCTCTTGGCCCTCCCCGGGGGAAGCGCGGCCCCCCGGCCTCCCGGGGGTGGCGCCGTCCCAAACCCTCCCGCGGGGGGACCCGCCCCCACCACTCCTACCCAGGAGGGGCTCCGCCCCCCGGCCCCCCTGGAGGGACACCGTCCCACCACCCCCGGATCCACCTGGGGGACCCTTCCCTACTACCGCCCCGGGGGGGCGTGGGCAGCTCTTTTAACTTGGCTAACAGTATATTCTGGCGGGCGATTAGCATTCGGCTCCTGAATGCTTTTCTTTCATTTATGTCAGTTTAAGTCAAGAAGATCAGTTTAGGTTCATTTAGAGGTATACTTAGATTCATTTAGGACAGATTAGATCAAATAAGAGGTAATTAGGTAGCTTAAGGTTCAGTCAGTCTACTCACATTCATCCATGCACGTTCAGCCATTTAGTTCAGGGCCATTTACTGTAGTCAGCTAGGGCTACACAGGTTCACTGGAATGGTATGATGCTGGTGCAGGATTATATCAAAGTTTTCTCCAAGATCGTCAACAACCACAGCAAGAATAAAGCAAACAATCGCCCATCAGAGGAGCTCCGAGGTAGAAGGAAGTATCCATCATGTTCATCAGACCTTAGACTTAATATTCTTGCTCCAAAGGATCATATATACGGCAGGACAGCATATTCTATTACCTCATAATGATACCCATTCACATCAACAGGTTCGACATGTAAATTTCCCGTGGCAAAGAGGAATACCCCAGGACCCAGCAGCCCAGCAGCCAATCAGAGGTCGTCAAGTGGTTGAGCCCTCCATCTCAGTTAGTGAGAGTGAAACACGACAGGCTCATCAGCAGCCTCGCATTCAGCCACAGTTTTTCCTTCCAGTGGTCACGTGTACATTTTTTTTCTTGTTCTGCCTTATTTTGATTATTATGTTAAATTCTGAAAAATCCTCACCAGCTAGTGACCGTCCCTCACGTCAACTAAGCGAAGAAGGACCTCCTCGAGATCAAAGTGTTCAACGGCTACCGAACCTTGTAACTGAAGTGGCTGAAGTTAGTTCAGCGACAAGGAAGCTGGTTCTGTCGATGGATGTTGGCCTTGACTGTATGTGTGACTGTCATGCCAAAGAATGTCGTGATACTGTTAAGCCAATTTTTTACGACTTCTGGGCCATAGGTAAGTAAGAAAAGCAAAATGAATACATTGTAAGGGTTGTCAAGTGTGTTTCATGTGCCCGATCTAGAGTGCATTAGTTAACGATCTCATCAGTCCATGACATCTGCGTTCTCAGTCAAGGTGAATGACACTGAGTACAATGTGTGAGATGTGGGATTTCTTCATATCCCTTGATTATCCAAGGAGAAGTTACCTACTGATCTGAGAGAAATGCGTGGATCTGTTGTTCCAGACTTGTGATTACTAATTCCTCCCTTTCCCCCTCCTCCACTTAGTCCAACACAGCACTAGGGTTGGTGAATGTTATTAAGAGAGTTTGATTCTAATAATAACAATAATTGTATACAAGTATAATTACTGTCATGGCAGTCGTTTGCAGCTATAAAACAGATCCAGGGTGCAGAAAAAAAAATAAAATTCAGATCTGACTTTTGAGTTCATGCAAGTACTGATACTATGGCGCGACTCCGGGATGACTATAAGAAACTGTGTCCACTCCTCCCTGTTAACAACAGTTTTTTTTTTTTTTCTCCCATGAATCCAGGTTTAATTAGGACCTAGTAATCAGAACCCCTATTAAATAAACGTTTCTGGTAGGTTAATGAAAATCTTTTAATGGATTTTTCTTGAAACCATAGTATGCTCTTGCGAGTATGGCCTGCTTCCTCGGAGATACCTTGATATACATCGCGTCTCATGGAACAGGCAACTAGAACACTGAGTAAAATTTTCTAACACCTTTTTGGGTAAATGGATGGTAATCTCTTCCCTAATCGCCTGAGATGAAGTGAATTATTATCGCCCGGCTTTACCAAGGAGGAACGACAATGTTTTTGCCCGCTTCTGTGTGTGTGTGTGTGTGTGTGTGTGTGTGTGTGTGTGTGTGTGTGTGTGTGTGTGTGTGTGTGTGTGTGTGTGTGTTCCCATTATACCTCATGAACAACTTGAGCTATCAACATGAAGCCTTCAGGGTATCAAGATATGGGCACACTCTTAGACAAGTTCGAAAATGGGCAGTTGGGATCAAGGTAAAGGTCATCAAAATGGCTGCCAAAGGTCAACTAGGTTTTGTCGCCCAGCTTTAGCATCACTAAATCTCATGAACGGCTTGAACTATCAATATGACGCCTACAGGATTTCAAGATATGGCCAAAATCTATCGGCCCTACCCCCCCCCCCCGGTAGGGCCGCGGCCCTCAGGCCCCCCGGGGGTGGTGCTGCCCCCGAGCCCCCGTGGAGGGTATGGCGCCGCTCATTAACCCTCCCGTTGGGGTGGCGTCCCCCCAAGAGGGGTCCGGCCCCATGACGGGGACACCACTCACCGGCTCCACCAGGGGGGCCCCCTCCCGGGGAGGGGCCCACCCCCTGACCCCCCCGGGTTGTCGCCGGCCCCCAGCCCCCCTTGGGGGGCCACGCTTGTAACTTAACCAACAGCATATTCTGGAGGGCGATTAGCATTAGGCTCCCGATTTTTTTTTTTTCATGAAAAATCTAATAACCTCTTTCAGGCTGATATAGCTCTCGCTTAGTTGAATAAAGTCGTCTGTCGTAAGCTGCATTAGAACAGTAGATATTCAGCCAATATTATTCTACCAGTTTTAGTCAAATATTATTCTAGTAATATTAACGTTTTCAGGCTCCTGTTACTCAGCATCAGCTAGAGGAAATATTCTGTCGTTTGGTGGAATTGATACTAATGTTGCCCCGTCCACGAGAAGTTAAAGGAATTAAATAATAAAAGTGATATAAAAGGGGGGAAGACAGGTGGGATGACTGTTGTAGATAACGAAAAGAATGGACAAATTATTCTCATTTTTTTTCTGTAAGGATATACCAGCCATATGTTCACAATATACACAGTTTCAGTAGGCTGCTATAATATTTCCGTTTCAACATTTCCCAGTATAATGATATCAAGGGTGACATTTTAGGTGGCTTTGGGGGTTTCGTAGCAATTTTCCTCAGCCATATTATTCTGCACGTTCCATCTCACTATGCTCATGCACGTTAGTGATGGAAACTACGTAGCTAATAAGACGATGTAAGTAGTGTACAAGAGAATGTCAAGGTGCAATATGTATATAAATCACCTGGGACGAGATACTACAAGGCCTTCTTTTGCCACCTGCAATACGGTCCCAACACACGTGAAAATAAATAGAGCATCATCCAACAGTCCACAGAGTGTGTTTATTAACCCTGCTATGGTCAGGGCAACTCAAATATAGTATTCCAACTAACGGGAAATTATATCATAAACTGAGATTGTGAGTGTTAATGTACTGAGAAATTGGCCATAGGAGTTGTGGACTTCACCATTCTTACAAGGAAAGTCCTTTTACTATTTAGCTGCTCTGAGCTTCTTTATTTGAATGAAACCCCCCTTTCGAAACTAAAATAAAATACAAAGTACTTTATTCTCATCCAGCTTGTAAATAATGATAATTTCTGACGTTTACTGTGGCCTAGGTTTCTCGGCCATAACCATATCGTCTGACTTTAAACTGAATGAAATTCAAAGAAGGTGTTTCCAATTGAAGGATGAAATCCCCTGAACTTTGGTAATCATTACAGTTTATTCTGTGTGCTTTCAGGCGCATTTATTTAACACAGAAAAGGACTCTCGTACTGGAAGTATTTATTAAAGTTGTATCTAATCCCATCAGGGTAAAAAGTCTACTTTAAAATGAACAGAATCAGGTGGCGGTAGAACGATTACTATGAACAAGAAGAGACTCTCTTCATATACGCGCTGCAAAACTAGTGCAGCCGCCATGTTTTAAAAGTTTCTCTGTCTGCTCAAATTAATATTTCAAGCCGAGCAACTTTGTATTTCATACGAAAGTCGCTAAAATGCCTCCATATGGCCGAAATTTAAAATCGCCAAACAGTCAGTGATGCCTTAGCTGACGGAACGGGCGACATGTTAAATCAACTCAAAATTTCAAGCTAAGCAACTTTGTATTTAATCAGAAAATCGCGCAGAGCTCTCGAAGAACATATATTCGAACTTTCTTTGAAGAAGGGGGGAAAAAGATCCCCCAGGAGTATCACTTACAGACCCGTCGGCTTCGCCGTAGGTAAAAACGCGTCCCTGGATTTAATACGGTAGTGGATGCTGCAGTTGATATGTGGGGAGTAGCACTGGAGGCTTCGTAGCTTCTCTTTCCTAGTGATTACTTTTGCATGTTATATCCTGGCATCCTCTGGTAGACTGATATATCGTTATAATATCGACAGTTTTCATCAACAACATACACTAATATATTGATGTGTGTCTATTATGTAGAATTAATCGCGACGGAAGAGCTGTTATAAAATTTCCAGAGTCATTTATTATACGGTCCTTTAGACGAGAGGTGGAATAGTCGCAATCGAGATGGTTTAGGTAAGGTAAAAGGAAAACTTAAAGGTTGTACAGTTGGAGCGCATCATAATGGGAAGGTTTGAAGAAGAAAACCAAGAACAAGGAAGGAAGCTGAAGTGGAATAGCGTATGAGAAAGACTGGTTTGCTTTGGGGGGAGGCGTTGTTACTGAATAGGGATAGAAATGGAGACAGATTTGTTTACTGAGGTCCTTTCATGCAATATTAACGCCTTGGGTAATGGGCGACAGTAGACAGATAAATACACAGATACAGAGATTGGTAGGCGGGCATATAAAGAGATACGTATAGACAGATACTGGCACATATTTATTTCACTAACACAGATGGAGATAAATGTAATCATAGATACCCAAACAGATACACATACAGATAGATTAGTAAAAGGAAGCAAAAAATTGAAATATCGGTAGGAACGATGTTTACGAAAATAAAAGATGAAGAACACATTACATAATATCGTAGAAACTACATAATATCATAGAGAACGGGGATCGTACAACTACTATTCTTTATGACTCATTTTCAGCTGAATAAAATCGACCAATGTTAGTTGCGGAGAATTGCGTGAGTTATCCCGATGTATTAGGGTTAGTGGTATTGGTTTTAACAGCGTAACGAAAACATTAATGTTTGGCTCTGACTGGAATATAATACTGGACAGTGCGCGAGAATGACAGGGTGAGAGATTGCAATAATAATAGGAAACTCTATAATGATGTACAGAGTTATTATAAATTACAATATATATATATATATATATATATATATATATATATATATATATATATATATATATATATATATATATATATATATATATATATATATATATATATATATATAAAAGCTGCGTTGTTTGTTCATTCGTTCTTCCTTTAATCACTCCTAAAACAAGGGCCAGAGACCTCCGGCCCCATATATGTTGTGAATCAAGGTAACCCAAGGATGGTTTTAGGCGGGTCAAAATTCTGATCTGGATCATTTGAGGTCACCTGTAGAGTGTTCGCCTTTCTGGCCCGGGCAACGCCGGGTACATCTGCAGTCCAATTTTTGGCATGGAGATTCACATGACCTTCAGTTCGGACATAGGCTATGTGAGGTTGACCTCCGAGGTCATTTGAGGTCACTGGTCGGAGGTCATTTGAGGTCACCGGTAATACTAAACAAGTGCCCAGAAATACTTTGCGTTAGTCTGCGAAAGCTGAAAGTTTCTGGACCTCTTCTAATTCCTCTTCAGAAACATAAGAGGTACATGGTCTTTCTGGAGAAGAAAGTAAGACTGAACTAGAACAAAATAAATAGGATTAGAGTGTTCGCCTTTTTGGCCCAGCAATGCCGGATACCCCTGCTAGTTCATAATATATTCAGTAAGACAGAGAGAGAGAGAGAGAGAGACTGGAATAACTAAATAAACTGAATGATTTAGCCCACTGAATTTTGGCTCTGTCTAGTACTTTATTGAAGTTAACTGAGGGTTATTTTAATTAAGATCGGAGCGAATAAAGAACCTTCAGAGCATTGATTTTTCTACCTTTATATACTCCGGTGGTCGGGACAAGTCCAGCCAGATAGTTTTATTCGACAGACTTCACATTCATAGAACGCAGTGATTATTCTGTGATTATAGAGAGCGTAGTTATGGATGAGAACTGGTTAGATATGGAAAATTATGCTATACATTATTAACTGTAACGTAATTAATTTTTATACAGTGGAATAACTACGAAGCGGATTTATCACAGAACGGATTTTCTTTTTCCAGAAAACTGAATATTTTAATTACTAAGAACAGAAAAAATGTAATTATCCAGTGGATTTATTATAGAGATCAAAATAATTATGGCAAACAAAAGACTTACAGAAGAAATCCATAACACGTCACAAATTAATAATGAAAATCAGAAATGGTTGTAAATAATGGTAGTAATGAAAATAGCAAATCAATATAATTACTACAGGAGGCCCAAGAAGGTAATAGCAGCAACCAGCATGACTACGTGGAGCGAATGGGGAGAGGCCTTGTTCACACCAAGGCCAGAGTACACATACCCTGACACTGTACTCTTTTCACCCAATGGAACTTGGCAACTCCCATGATTTTGCCAGTCTTTTGTTACACGAAATTCGATGAGCTTCAGTTATGAGGTGGGAATGACTTCGTGATTACTACTGAAACTAACCCTCCAGTTAACCTTTACTTTCCAGTCATCCGAGCTGAAACTTGTTAGAGTTCTTGTCATTACTACAGGAGGCCCAAGAAAGTATTGCGGCAACCGGTATGGCTACGTGGAGCGAATGGAGAGAAGCCTTGTTCACACCTAGTTCACGTGTTGTAGCCCTCCGATACTCTGGAAAAAAAAAAAAAAAATGTTTCACCAGGTCACATGCAGGGTTAGCTGTTTCTCATCGTAAGACATAATGTAAGTGGCAGTGAGAAGCGGAATGGCCAGCCTGTAAACTAATGTATCAGGGGTGTTCGTTGTCCAGTTTATATGCATATCTGCTCGATCGGACTCATTGCGTCAGAACATAATCCGACTACGGCCTCAGTATGAATAGGCTGTGAGAGATTGATCAGAAGGTGTCTGAGTGTGAGATATATGAGAGGAGGACGAGAGGGAGGCCTAGAAGGAGGTGGAAAGGTAGGATACATGAGAGAGTATACTCGTCAATAGGAGGGAGGTGGTGTGTCGTAGGAAAAGAGGTTACTACCGAGTAGAGACAGAAAAATGGCGAAGGAGGGTGGTGTGTCGTAGAAAGAAGGGTTGTTACTGAGTAGGGACACAAACATCGAGTTGCTTTATCGAGGCAAGATCTTGCAGGATGCGGCATTCAGTAACGGAGATATAGTAATAATGAATATATGCAAACGCTTCAGAAAGTATCTCTTACCCGGGTGAATAATTAATTGTTTTACAGAACAGTTGTTGGTGTTGGTAATGATTTCGTAAGGCGAATATTACATATATGACTAGGTAAAACACAGGGAAATGATGATGATGAAGAGGACTTATAGTTTCCTACGAGACGTGTACAATAATCAAAATAAAATCAACTGCCGGTAGCAACAAAACAATATAGATTTCCGTGGGACAGATGGAGTTAGCAGTAACAGTTCCTCAGTCCCTTCTCTACGCGTTCTCAAATAAAGTCATCTGGTGTATGAAGGATGAAATAAGAGATGTCATTGTAACTTTTCACTACTGTAGAGTGTCGTCTTTTTCACTATGGGTATATTCTCGTTCCTTCAAGGTGCTACAGTGTCGTCATTTTCACTACCGGTATATTCTCTCTCCTTCAAAACGATTTTGTTCACTGGAAGCGAGATTTTTAGAGCCAGAGGTTACAGCCTCATCAGTCCATTTTCTACAAGAGGTTCGTACTGACTAAAATCGTCTGGTTGTAGCTGGAGTAGAAATAATGACTTTACCGTACTAAAGGGTTAATGGTTACACGTTATTAACTTGCCACTAATATCGACTTTTTTTTTTTCTCGAACTGGGGATGTCATATAAACGTTAATTATTCTAATCACTGAGAAATAAAAATTCTCCTACGTTAATAAAAACTGTCTGGCGGTAACAAAAATAGCATTAAAGACGTCATCCTACTGATAGTTTGACATCTTTACCTAAGTTTCTTCAGCACGAGGATGCAGTATATAATTTCATTCATTCTGGTTCATAGCGATTATATTTACACAAAGAGAGACTCCTAGCACTGATGGTGGAATAAAAAGCTGCCTCTAACTCCGCCTATTCCGGATACTTTAGACCCTTCAATACGGTGACGTCATTTTCATGTTTTTGTTATCCCCAGAAGTATGTATTCAGTTTAACTGAGATTACTCGAACTCGAGGGATTCGAAACTGCCTTTATTAACGCCTTGAGAACTATCGGGCCTTCTTGAGTTAAGTATAATTATTTGTGGCAACCTGACTAAAAAAAAAAAAAAAAAAAGTCACCAAACTGAAACGGCTACGTTGATTATAGCGTCCAAAACATAAGTGAATTCTCTGGTTGAAGAAAGGGTACAACCATCCTTTCATTCTACATCCTCCAGTTCAAAAAAATCTCTTCTATCCGAATAAAACTGACAGGAGGTGACAAGAATAAACTAAGTAACATCCTCGTGCTGAAGGAGTTATTCCAAGGCGATAAATCTATCCAATCTGCATAAAACGGTCAGGAAAAAGAAGGATGAAAACACTGAAGAGGTGCCCGTACTCACTGTAATCCCTCTGTATCATCGACCTAGACACTGTCCCACGCTTTTATTTCTCTGGAGCTCCATTATCTTCCCTTCCGTATTATCTTGCCTTACCTAGACTCCCATATTACCCCTGTCAACCTCACTGTCCAACTTACCACCCACCCTTCTACCTCATTATTCACTTTCCTTGCATGATGAGCTCTCACCTTGTTATTTTTCTCATGTTATTTTTTACTTCTCACTACTCCACCCTTCGCCCTCATTTCCCAGCTTACCACTTATTCTCACCCCTTACCCCACACTGTTCTTACAGCTTCAGTCTCCTTCATAATTACATCTGTACCTGTACTTTCATTCTTTCATATCCTCACACTTTATTATATTTGCTCCACCGTGCTATATATAACTGATGACCTTGAGTTTCCAGGCTGACTTTCACACACGCCAATATCTCTTCTGTACCAGCCTTTTTCGTTTCTCACATTTTTACTTCCAACTTTCACTCATATTGTGGTTTTCACTTCTTGAACTTCACACCTTCATGCCTATTTCTTCCACTCTCATTCTCTCCCTCCAAGCTGCCTCAACTCTTACTTTACTGATAGATTTCACCTTCGTATTTTCATACATTACACTTTTAACTCTCTCTTACTGGCTCTCTACGTCAGGAGGGCCCTCACACACTCAGGTGGTTGGGGTGTCACTCATCAAGAAACAGAAAGAGCCACTGAGATGCTTGTGGACAGCGGATACTCCAGCCGAGATACTAATAGAGTGGAAAATATGAAATAGAATAATGGTACCAACAAACCATATATAGAACAAACAAGATGGGCAACGAATAGAATTATTTTACAAAGCCCACATGCATCCTGAATACAAAACAGAAGAAAGAATAATGAAACAGCTAATCAGTTGATATGTCAACCAAACCAGGCCCCAAGACACCCTCAGCTTCGTCATTCATTATAAGAACAAGAAAATTTATAGCCTACATTTGAGAAACCAAACCAAACAAACATCGGACCAATAGAATTTTCATCTTGTGTATGACTGAATGAATATACAGTCCATTTCTGGTAATGCTCCGTATATGGACGTCAGGCCTTGGGTCTATTAGGTCTGTTTCCGGATTTATTTGTCCGTAACCAGACATAAAGGTTCCGGGATTGGCGACTGGCCAACCTAGAGAGTCAGAAAAAGTCCACTGGGTGGCTCACTGGCCTATCGTCCATGCATAGATAATGGACGTAACAGACTGTAACCCACAAGCTGAGCTAAAATGGCTGTCTGGGTCCCTACAAATGGTGAAAATCACCCAGCCGACTGGATCAGTGGGAACATACCGGCCTCACACAGGTAACACAAAGCCTAACCACCAGCAGAGCAAAAGCGCCTGTCCACTTCCTCATTGAACACTGAAAGACCCCTGGCATCCCCCGCTTCTCTCCAACCCCCCCGGTCCTTCCTGGCTCACTCCCCATGCTCACTGCCACCAGGCTTATCTCCCTTCTTCTCCCTCAGTCCTCCCCCACCCGTGCATCACCCACCAACCCTACATTGCCACCAGTGAACGTAACGGGAGCGAATGATGAGGTGAAAGAGAGATTGTCCAGGTGCTTGAGGGTGCAAAAGTTGATGTATGCGGAATAATTGAAACTAAATGAAGAGGTGAGAGTGTGAGAGAATGGGAGTATGGATGGGGTATATGTGCAGGAGTAGGTGAGAATGAGAGGGCAAAAGAAGGAATATGTATAGTTGTGAGTAAAAGATGGAAGAAGAGCATAAGAGAGTATGGATCAGTTGGGTCAAGGATTGTATGGGTAAGATTGAAAGGGGAATACAAATGTGGGCGATTGTGTGTGTGTATGCGCCAACACAAGATCGTGCAAGCAGAGTGAGAGAAGAGTTCTGGACAAAAGTGGAAGTGGGCATGGAAAAGTTTGGAAGGAATGAGAGAGTGTTTTTGATCGGTGATATGAATGGTAAAGTAGGGAATGTGAAGGTGGATGAAATAGTTGGTGAGTGGGGTGTGCCTGCTGAGATACATGGGAATGGCAGTGCATTAGTGGACGTTTGTGCTGGGAAGGGGTTGGTGATAGCCAATACCCTCTTCAGGCACAAAAATGATCCACAGGTATACATGGCGAGTGATGAGAAGGGTGGGTGGTGAACTGAATGAAAGGAAGGCAATGAGTGATTATGTGTGTGTGGATGAAAGGATGCGAAAATGTGTATCCTAATGGATGCAAGAGCTTATAGAGGTTGGAAGAGTGGACTTTCTGACCACTACTTGATGGTGGCCAGAATCAAGATCCATTTAAGATGGAGAAATAGAAGAAGGGAAGGACGGGAAGAAGGAGTATTTGTAAGGAGAGTGGAAAGGTTACAAGAGGATGAGAAAAAGGCAGAAGTGGAGGAACGATTGGGCAAATATGAATTGAAGCAGATGGGAGACGTGGAAGGTGTGTGCAGGATATTCACAGAAGAAGTATGTGCAGCATGTGATGTGGTGTGTGGGATAAAGAGAAGATGGAGGGATCTGCAAGGAACAGCGCTGTGCACAAAAGAAGAAAGCATACAATGAATGGATGAGAAACTGGGGCGAGGAAGAAGTTGAGAGTCGGAAAAGAGAATTATATATAGAAAGAAAGAGAGGGGTGAAAAGATTAGTAAGAGAGAGTAAGAACAGAGAGGATGAGGAATTTGGAAGGAACTTGAGTGTAAAGTGGAGGGACTGTAAGAAAATGTTCTGGAAAGAGGTGAAAAGAGTAAGACAGGGTGGAAGTGAAGTTAACAGAGAAGTGAAAGATAAAAATGGTAGATTACTAGTGGAGAAGGGAAAAAAGTGAGCAGATGGAGAGAACACTTTAAAGAATTGTTGAACATAGAGGATGGAAGTAATGCGAGTATAAGTGGCTGGGGAATGGCTGGGAGAAGGAGGGAGGTTAGAAGACAGGAAGAAATCAGTAGGATAGTTGTGAAAGCAATGAAGAAAGTTAAATTGGGGAAAGCCTCAGGAATTGATGAAGTGTATGGCGAAATGTTGAAGCATGAGGGAGAGATAGTGGTAGAATGGATGTGGAAAATGTGCAGATTGGCCTGGGAGGGAGGTAGAGTCCCGGAGGATTGGAAGTCAGGTATAATTATTCCCATGTACAAAGGAAAAGGGGAAAAAGAAGTGTGTGGTAATCATAGGGGCATTTGTCTTCTTAGTATACTAGGAGAAATGGATGGTAGGATACTTATTCACTGAGTTAGAGAAAGAACAGAGGAATTAGTTGGAGAAGCACAGGAAGGCTTTAGGAAGGGAAGAGGTTGTGTAGATCAGGTATTCATTCTTAGATCTTTAGTGGAAAAGTTTCTAGAGAAGGGAAAGAAGTTGTTTGCGGTTTTCATGGATTTGGAGAAAGCATATGACAGGGTGGCGAGACAAGTATTATGGAAAGTATTAAGAATATATGGAGCAGATGGGAAGTTGTTGAATGCTGTGAAGAGTATGTTTGATGGTGCTAAGGCTGCAGTGCGTGTGGATGGTGAACTGAGTGAATTTTTCTCTTAGAAGGTTGGGTTGAAACAGGGATGTGTCATGTCTCCATGGTTGTTCAATCTGTACATGGATGGGGTAATAAAAGAGGTACAGGGTAGGGTAGTGGATGTTGGAGTGGCCCTGGTGAGAGAGGGTAGTGTTTGGAAACTCCCTGTACTGTTGTTTGCAGTTGATACTGTGTTGTTGAGTGAAGACGAAGGAGAGCTTCAAGGCTTGGTGGATGACTTTAGGAGAGTGTGTATGAAACGGAATCTAAAGGTGAATGTAGGGAAGAGTAAAGTGATGGTCTTTGAGAGAGGTGAAGTCAGTGAATGTACAGTGAGATTGGATGGTGAGGAATTGGAAAATGTGAGTACGTTTAAGTACTTGGGTAGTGTGATAAGTAAGGATGGAGGTTTGGAGGGTGAAGTGCTTGAAAGGGTACATCAGGGAAGAAAGGTTGCTGGTTCCTTGAAAGCAGTGATAAGAAACAGGGAAGTGAGCATGGAAGTAAAAAAGTTACTACATGACAGTATTGAGATACCAACTCTAACGTATGGAAGTGAAGCTTGGACGTTACTGGAAGGACACAAGTCAAGAGTGAGAGCAGTGGAAATGAATTATTTAAGAGGAGCCTGTGGAGTCACATGGAGAGACAGGCTGACAAATGAGGATATCAAGGAGCATTGTGGTGTGGATGTGGATATGATAGGAAGCGTTATGAGGAATACACTGAGGTGGTTTGGACACGTGGAGAGGATGGAGGGTGAAAGACTGACGAAGAAAGTGTATGTGAATGAGGTGGAGGGGAGGAAGAGGGAGGGGGAGGCCGAGGATGAGATGGAGGGATGGGGTGAAGAGGTATATGAGAGAGGGGAGTGTGAGTTAGGAGCGGGGCAGTGAAATGGCAGGGGACAGGGTGACGTGGAGGAGATTTGCTTGTGGCCACCCAAACGGGATTGAGGCGTCTGGCAATAGATAGATAGACAGATAGTATTTTTAGCTTTTTGCGATTTTTTCGAATACTGTTGGTCGTATCGAAATTCTGAAAACACAGCGAGAATGCTCATGAAGTTCTGCATCAAGACATATGCTTAGCTCTTGCATGATGTGGGCAAATTTTTTCACTAGGATTTTGGGAAATTTCAAAGTATTTTTTACTCTCCAACAAGTATATTCTCACTGCATTTTTGTACTTGTTCATCCGTTTTCTGTGTTTTATTTAGCTTATCTTATAGTACAGCGAAGATGATGGTGTACAATTTATACCAGTATAACCAATTCCAGGGGGCATAATGAAATTGAAAGAAATTTTTTTCCTTTCTGCCACGCAGTCAGCTATCACGCTTGGGGTCTCAGAAAATTTTTGAATTCTGAGAGGGTTAAAAATACTGCAACCGTCATCTTCATTGATTTTTTTGTGGACTTTCTTGTTCATACATTGCTTTATTAGTGTGTAGCATTAAACTGGGTATTCCCATATGTGTCTTTATGTCTAAACACAGCTGAAAGACTGGAGAACGCTGCCAAAATTAGGAGGGATACTGTATATTATGAGCAGAATAATTGTGGATTTCTATTCATTATACAATTTTTGTGTCTACCATTACACTGAATATTCTAAATACTACTGAAAGACCGGTGAGCACTGCCAAAATATGGAGGGGTACCTTGCATGATTGGTTGTTTTATTAATGCTCTGTTTTCTTTCAGTGTTTAAGATTATATTGCATACTTCAATGTGTATTTTGATGTCTAAGAAGAGCCGAAAGACAGAAGAACAATGCCAAAATTAGGAGGGATACTGTACATACTGGAAGGGTATAGGTAGAAGATTGGGTATAGGTAGGGTATGGGTACAGTAGAGGATATTGCTCAGTATCTGGACATTGCCCCTATAGTCATGTCTTTGGCTTTATTATGTCGGATAATCAAGGGATTACTGTAGTTGCAAACTGGAGAAATATGAATCCCTCCCCTCTTCATACATAGGATCTACAACCACCAAACTTAGCTGAAGAATCATAGTTCACCTGCAGAATGGTGCCACTCAAACACAAGGAAGACACCGCCACAATAACCACCCACCTAGAAGAATGATGGAAGAGAACACAGGTTATCAGTCAGTCTCAAGATACGAGACGCCAACAAATAGTAAAAGCCCTCCTCATCAAGGATAGGGTCCCTTGGCTGAACCTACAAACAAGAAAATTCACGATCATCCAAGCTACCAGAGGGTGGTATTCCGGAGACGATACTGAATGCAAATTACTAAATGAGCATATTGCGAAATCTCAATAGTCTGGGAGTTACAGCATTTCACAGATCTGCTATGGGTGTGTTAGAGTCAGGGGATTGTAAATGAGACATCCATCATTTACACTGAGATTTGTTAACAATATTATATAATATACCAGACACAGGTATGTCATTCACATTTACGACAAATGATCATACAGTAACTCCAGCCTCCTTGCTCAAAGCATGCTGTAGCCCATTGCAGAAGCGACAGTCACACACGTTCCAAAGCCCCGGGACTGTTGCTGATGCGTGCTGTCCTGCTTACGAAGACACAATTCCTCACGGTTTGGAACCTCTATAGCATACATCTCACTTTCATTGTGCCCCCACAGGTATAAGTCAAGGGGAGTGATGTCAGGTGACTGAGGTGGCCACGGCACTGGGCCACATCACCCGATCCATTGTCCAGAAAACAGAGCATTTAGGTAATCTCTTGTTAGGCTGTTCTAGCATAATGGAATAGAGCACCTGTGGAGACACATTAAAAGCAACGTTTGTGCCACAGAGGTTCCAGACCATGAGGAATTATGGTGTCGTGCACAGGAGAGTGTGGCACGTATCAGCAACAATCCCGGGCCTTTGGAAAGTGTGCTACAGTCACTTTTGTGACGGGGCTGCAGCATACATTGAGCAAGGAGTCCTGAGTTGTGAACATTATTTTGCTGTAAAGCATGTTGTATAATAATGTTAATAAATTTCACTGTAAGTGATGGACGTCTCATTTATAATCCCAAGACTCCAACACATTCCTAGCAGATCTGTGAAATGCTGTAACTCCCAAACTATTTCGCAATATGCTCATTTAGTAATTTGAATTCGGTATCGTTTTCGGAATACACCCCCTGATTTTTGCTACATATTTACTGAACACCCTGTATATATATATATATATATATATATATACGTGTGTGTGTGTGTGTGTGTGTGTGTGTGTGTGTGTGTGTGTGTGTGTGTGTGTGTGTGTGTGTGTGTGTGTATTTTGGGCAGCCGAAACTACACATTCAAATCACACCAAAATTGGCAAAAAAAATGTAAAACATTCGCTGATGTGAAAAAATTTGGTCCCATCACGATTGAAAAAGTTTTATTATATATAATGACCGATCAAATTGTGACCAAAAAACGCCACTCTCAGTGCCCGGTCAGTTGCCATGGTCGAATGGTTAATATAACAGATTTGCATGCGGACAACTTGGGTTCCATTCCCGAAGCTGCAAATAACACGATCAATTGGTTAGCTGCAAAAAATCAAAGTGACAACGTTAGACTAGAACAGCACATAAACGGATCATCATGGGCCCTTTGATGTTGCTTTGATGGCTGATAGTGACAACGTTAGACTAGAACAGCACATAAACGTGACTCGGGTTACCTGAAATGATCGCAACGCTCGTGTGAAGTGTGAGAAAACGAGTGAGAAGCATGAGGAAATGAGTGCGAAGCACGAGAAAGCTAGCGCGCAGTGCAAAAGCCTTCTGCAGGAGCAAGTGCAAGAGGGCCCGAAGGGCCCACGAGCACTTGTCTAATATACTATAGCAGTAGCCGTGTGTGTGTGTGTGTGTGTGTGTGTGTGTGTGTGCGTTTGTGTATTTTGGGCAGCCAAAGCTACACATTCAAGTCACACCAACATTAGCACAGAAATCGCAAAAAAATCACTGATGTGAAAAAACTTAGTCCCATCATGACTGAAAAAGTTTTACTGCATTTATTGAGCGATCAAATTTTGACCAAAAAACACCGCTCCTGGTGTGAGTTCGTGAAATTAGGGTTGCGTTCACCACAGAGTTTTTGATGACTTTATATCTAATATACAATAACAGTAGCTGTGTGTGTGTGTGTGTGTGTGTGTGTGTGTGTGTGTGTGTGTGTGTGTGTGTGCGTTTGTATATTTTGGGCAGCCAAAGCTACACATTCAAGTCACACCAACATTAGCACAGAAATCGCAAAAAATTCACTGATGTGAAAAAACTTGGTCCCATCACAATTGAAAAACTATTACTATATTTAATGAGCGATCACATTTTGACCAAAAAAACGCCGCTCCCAGCTCCCGGCCGGTTGCCATGGCCGAGTGGTTAATATCTCGGACTTGCATGCGAACAACTTGGGTTCCATTCCCGAAGCTGCAAATAACATGATCAATTGGTTAGCAGGAAAAAATCAAAGTGACAACGTTAGACTAGAACTGGACATAAACGAACCGTCATGGGCCCTTCAATGTCACCTTGACTGACGATATTGACAACGTTAGACTAGAACAGCACATAAACGTGACTCATATTACCTGAAATGATCGCAATGAGGAAACGAGTGCGAAGCACGAGAAAGCGAGCATGCAGTGCGAGAGCCCTCCGCAGGAGCAAGTGCAAGAGGGCTCAAAGGGCCCACGAGCACTTGTGTGTGTATATATCTATATATATATATATATATATATATATATATATATATATATATATATATATATATATATATACTGTATAAATACTGTATCTCTCTCTCTCTCTCTCTCTCTCTCTCTCTCTCTCTATATATATATATATATATATCCATCATCTAATCCTACGTTGCCCTATGAGAAGCGTAGGAGCCCGGGGCTAAGAACGCTGGTCCTGGCATTTAAGATGAGAGTGACCAGCCTCACTCATCCCTGAGTGGCATTACGTGAGCAATAAACCCCAACCATCCCTGAGATATAAACCTTCACCGGCTCAATCCGATTGAAGCACCTTTATTAAATATATATTTCTTATCAAAACTCCTGTCTGCCTCATACCTGCCTCATTCTGCCTGCGTGTCTCACTGATTGCATGGGGCGTCCTCACAATATCCAGGAGCCAAACAAGGTGCTTAGATTAAGCAAACCCCACCATGCTTACCAACGCTGTGATTGTGTGCAAGTGTATCACGGTTAATCCTCTACTAATGCAAGTTTTATTTAGGTTAACATCAGTCAGTTTTACTTTATTCTAGAGAAGTCCAGGGCACTATAATTATAGTATTTCATGCTGGACGTTTTGGTCGAGAAGGTCAGTTCAGGACATAGTGGGTCATTACGGACAATTTCATTTATCCTAATTATCCAACTTCAATTTGATTATGATGCATATTCTTTAAAGCTTGCCTATTATGTCCATTAAAACAACTGCTAACGCATTTTTACGATCAAAAAAGTTCGAAGACCATCCCTGCCGGCTGTGTTGATGGAAGGTGTCATGTGGAATATTTTTTGCCATAGCACATCGCAAGTACTGTACAGCAAGAGATAGAAAGATACATTTTGACGTTCGGGGACGAATGAGAAATACAGAAGGCAGGACACACGTCTGGAAATCTACAAGTGGTGTTTATTATTTTCTGTGCATTGATCCTTACATCTTTGTTTTGTTTTACTTTGATCTTCTTACCACCTAAAAATATCATTCAGGTATTCCAGCTAACGCCATAGGCATTTAATATGCTATTACTGAGTCAGATGGACAACAGTTTGTTGAACAGATACCGAAGATGAAAGGTATATTCTGAAAAGCACTTTCCTGTCATTTTCTACAGTAGGACTATCTTCACACAACTGATCAGCTGGTTGTATACACCTTTGTCAAATCTCATCGTAATGAAATATCCATGAATACGAGCACAAAACGAAAAGATCAAGAACATTAAAACTATCCAATGGTATATAGCTGGCAACAAAAGCCCATTTGCCTCTCCTGCCTTTCTCTGCCACCTGAGTCATATATGGTAAAATGAGACGTATTGAACAGAGGTGCTTATTGTCACCCTAATATGGGTGATAATATGCACCTGAGTCCACTGCGTCACAGTTTCTATGAATGCAGCGGCAGAAAAGAGGCTGGAGGGGCGAAATAATTTTGTAATTGACTGTACAAAGCCTTCTTAACAAGCAGTAATTGAACTGAATTAACTCTGAAGGACATTGATCGCCATTCTTTTGTTGGCGATTTCACTCACAATCTCTCATCTTGTCCAGTTGGACAATTTTCGGACCCTTCATTGACAGGCGTGAATATATATATATATATATATATATATATATATATATATATATATATATATATATATATATATATATATATATATATATATATATTAGATCACTATATTTGTTTCAGTCTTAGTTTGTCCTGCGTTGGTGCAGTGAACTATACTTGTTTTGTCGATGACCACGATGACATCATCATCTTCAATATCTTCGTCATCTTCGTCGCCGTAATCTTATTCTCATTCCATCCTAATTTTTATTCCAGCCTAAAAGTATTCTGTATTAACTGTATTTGATGATAACCATATTTTGTCCTACCCTTGAGTCTTCTTAACCTTATATCGTCCTAACTATAATTCTTCCTACCCTTATTTCTTCCCGAAAATATTCCAAAATTGAATTTTCTTCGTCCTCATCTAACGCCACCCTAATTTAACTTATCCTTACTTTTTTTTTTTTCTTTTTTTTTTTCATCTAAAGCTTATTTCATCTCTGTCCCTTACCACTCTGAAATATAATTTTATACATGTTGCCATCAGATAATACTGTTCGGCCAGGAGAGGGATGAACTTCTTCACGACAAAAATATTTTCTAAGCTGGAAAACGTCAGTTGTAAGTAGCAAAATCGAAATATTAATGGCGTACTAATGTTGAAATGGTCAACTTTATCTTAGCCTGACTTTACTTCCTAATAAATAGATACTGTATGTATGTGGGGAGTTCTAGAAATATGAATCATAAAGAGCAAAGCTTGAGAACTGTTGGGAGGGTCCTCAGTGATAAAGCCCACACACTTTCACCCATATTAAAGCCTCCAGAATTCTTACTTTCAATCCAGAAGGTGAAAGGTTAGGCGAATTATTGCCGTGTACTGATCCAACGTGGCCTCAATCCAAAGAAAATCAGGGTTCAGGAAACATGGCTGTTGCTCGTCCACCCACCCGCTGTAATTTTGCCGGTGCAAGTAGACACGCGTTATGTCATTACCAACACATAAATGTTTAAGTTAACTCGGGTGGCGCTAGGGACTCTACGTACATTCTGTCAAACACTTCACGTGGATTCTTGTTAGGTTAGCATAGATTAGTTCAGGTTTGATTAGTTTAAGTTTGGTTAGTGTAGGTTAGATTAAGTTAGTCAGGGTCTGGTTAAGTTAAATAATGATGGGTTTGATTAGACTGGGCTAGGAATTATCTCCGCTAAAAAAAAAAAATAATAATAAATCGTGTTGGGTTAGGTTAGGTTTGATTAAGTCAGGTTCGGCTCGGTCATGCAAAAATTTTCGGTTGAATAATATAATCATATGGAGTTTACGTGAATGTGATGGCCAGTTATACCAGCAGTACTGAAAGGGTTACAGGTGTGTAAGTGTGTCATAAAGTTCGTCTAGTATTATACTGGAACTACTGTAGTTAAGACTTAGGTTCACCCGCAAGCATTTCACCTGTTACAGTCAGCGTTGTCAATCCCATCCCTCCGTGAATGCGAACACTGAGTTGGTCGGCTCAAGTTTCGTCACCCTCTCAGGCACAGGTGGTTTGAGTCGTTAGATTGTTTAACAATCTGTAAAGCGCACCATGAAACGAATCGGGTAAAAAAAAAAAATGACACATCGGTGGGAAACTTGTCCTCCTTTGTTTGACATGATGTGCATAATGGTGCGTTGTACAGGATGGTATTTAATGACTCGATTGGAGTCCGTGCATGAAAGGGTATTATATTGTACACACACACACACACTGTATATATATATATCTATATATATATATATATATATATATATATATATATATATATATATATCATCCAATCCTACATTGCCCCATGAGGAGCGTAGGAGCCAGGGGCTAAGCAGTTGATCCCGACATTTAAGATGAGAGGGACCAGCCTCACTCATCCCTAAGTGGCATTACATGAGCAATCAACCTCAACCATCCCTTGGATATAAACCTTCACCGGCTCAATCCGATTGAAGTGCAATAATTACCCACTAAACCACCAGGCGCAAAATTTGGTTATATGGTTACCACCCAGCGTAGTAAATGGTTATCTGGTGTTCAGGAACCATTTGGCTTGTCACTCAGTGTAGAGTCACCCACAGGCAGAAGGAAGAGGAAAGAATGAAGGAAAGAAAGACAGAAGAGGGAGTGCAAAGTCACCTGTAGGCAGAAGGACAAGGAAAGAATGAAGGAAAGAAAGACAGAAGAGGATGGAAGGAAAGAAGGATGGAGAAGAGGAAAGGGCAGACACCCAACAGCAGCACTACATCGAGTGAGTGGATGGTGAGCGCCCCCACCCACTACTAACATATATATATATATATATATATATATATATATATATATATATACATATATATATATATATATATATATAAACTCTCTCTCTCTCTCTCTCTCTCTCTAAACACACACACACACAAATTTACCAAGCCCCATCTGCATAGTAACTGCTAGTGTAGATTCCTGTTTCCTGCAGGACTGCCAAATGTAGTACTGCGCGATGTTTTCGTGAGGAAAATGAAACTTTTCGTAAAATACTATTTTCGTTTAGTTTTTTAGATTTTAAAATCACTATGTTCGAAACACTTTTTTGGATAGTCCTTGTATTGGAAAAGTAAATAAGACCGTGCTCGTCGACCGCGTGACTTTCATCCGGCATGGAAAAGTCAATGAGGGGTAAAGAAAAGGCCGTTTTAAGCAACATAGTGGGTAGGATGACCTGCAGGTTAGACAGAATATTATACCTTTACAGCATGAATGTGATTGAATTAGTTGTTTGGGTGCACTGCATTATTGCATCCTCGAAGACTGAATGTATATGGGGGAAAAGTTTTGATAAATGAACGCGAAAAAAAGAATTAGTTGGGATGATATGGGGTAGTGGTGGTGGGTGAGATTGTGCCATAAAGTATAGGCTACACTGTGAATATTGGTGCTGTATGATTAATGGCTTCAGTGTAGTGAAGGAATATTGGATTATTGGTGCTGTATGATTACTGGGTTTAGTGTAGTGAAGGAATATTAAAAAATTAATTCCACCAACAAGGACAAGATTTAGAAAATCTTCTGTTGCTTATTATACATGACGGATTAATATTCAGGTAATACTGAAACTTATTTCACAATATATACTATGTCTTTATACCTAGTTCTCAATAATTTTAACGAATGTTACTCAAAATGGAAAATAAAGCAACTGTCATCTCCATCAGTATCACTTCGTTCAGTTGTGATTTAGTCTAATACAGAGCTGCAGAGTAATCAAGGGTAAGTGATTGACCAAAGCTTTGTGGAAACATTAAGATAAGCCTTGCGTTACCTGTACGGAAACTGAACACTTGATCGTAAAGCAACGTTCTTTTCAAGGGTTCTGCACTAATCCTCAAAGCACCGCAGCATATATATTTTTTCTAGTCCAGTTATTCCATTACGGAAAAATTCTACAGAACTGAATCACGACACCAGAAGGCCTCCAGGAATATATATATATATATATATATATATATATATATATATATATATATATATATATATATATATATATATATATATATCAGTATCGGAATTAACAAATACAGTATCATCAAGTTCTAATGGAGGATGATAACAGTATACAATGGAATCAGGGCAAAAAAGGAAAGAGGATGGGCAGGAAGAGCTTTAATTATGCTTGCCTCAGTTCTCTTACCTAACCCCGTGTCCTTGACCGTTACTAATTGTTCTCAGAATGGATTTTCTTCATCTTTGTTATAACATGAACCCTTCCATAACATGAGTCTATATCGGATATAAACAGTTAATTTGGTCTAACCATACGACCTTAATCTTTGACATGGTCGAAAGAACAGTTACAGATCAACCTCCTGGGTGATCATCAGCTCATCCAGAAGTCTGGTCCAGACCAGTTCAGATCTGTTTGTTATTTCCTTCACACACAAACACGTGGCTCAGAATTTCACCTTGCCTTGTTTCCTTGGCCTTTGACTGTTCGTTTTCAAAATTGATTTTGCCTAATCTTTAATCCTTCTAACAAGTTTAATTAAGATCAGATTAAAACTGTTTGAGTTGACCTTGCCCTTTGATCTTGACTTTTGTGCTTTCCCTTTAACCTTGATCTTTGACTGAGTGTTGTAACAACAGAATCTTTTAGTCTTGCTTATTCTCAACACTTTCGCAAAGCTTAGTTTAAAATGGATAAAAGTTCAAAATTGTCCTTACCCTGTGACCATTACCTCTGACCTAATTTTCTCGGAAACGGATTTATTCCTGGCCTGACCATCAACCCGTTCACGAAGTTTGTTACAATAAAAACTGCTTAAATTTGAAACACACATGGGTCGTAGTTTTACCTTATTCTGTGACCTTGACCCTGAGCTGATTGCTTTCAAAATCGAACTATTACAATTTTTATCTTACCTCCCTCAAATATAGTCAGTACTGGATTTTTAACAATCTTTTGCTCCGTCACCTTTTGACCTAGCCTAGTGCTCATTACCATAGACTTATTCCGAAAAAATAGGTTTCATCACTGACTATCCCAAAATATGGTTACAAATGGATTTTTTTATTTGACACACACACACACACACACACACACACACACACAGAAAGACATATAAAAGCCGACCAAAACAACATTTCATCCCACTCTGCCAAAATGGTCGTAACATGAACTGCACATTGAAACGCAGTGATTATTTATAGATGTAATGTATTACTTCAATCTGCTGTTTTTAGCCTTCACAAACAACAGTTTTATGGTACTTCACATTCCTAATCACTACACAACGAAGATTCCCTACTATGCTGAATGAAATCGTCTTTCTTAATGTTTTAGAAAAAATATACGTCATCTTACTTTGCAGCCGACTCTGCATTAGAAGCCTTGTTGTCAAGTGGTCTAGTGTGAAAAAAAAAAAAAAAAGTGTTTTGCTCTATGAATAAAGTTTTCTTGTTGTTTGTGGCACTATGGCATGTCCTGATCCTGAATTAGGAGGGTGCTACTTTGGCACAGCTAGGGAAAATATTTCACAGCTCAAATGCATATAGGGGCCTCCAGATAGAAATTCATTCATAACTTTTTTATTACTGGTCACAGAAAGTATATCTTTGTGACTATATTTATGCTATGAATCGGGGGTCAGGAAATGCACAGATCTTTCAGTGTATATCATGTGTTGAGGGCATTGTTCTATGTTTAACAATCAATATTCATTTTTGAAATGGATTTACCATCACATTATCCGGTGGTATAAATGCATTATTCATTTTGGCATCATGTGTATCATAAACTGCTGCATGTATATGGTCTCTATTCAGTTTTCATGCGTTAAATTATGTAGTTGCCAGCATGATATCCTAGCTTCAGATGTAGTAATGGTTTTCTTCAGAATCAATTATTTTTTCAGACAATATCATGATTTCTCCTATGGTCATGGTTCCAAACATATAGCTGCCTCATAGTTTCAACACTTTTCCTGTAATACAGATTGGTGCATGATTTTGCATGCATGGTGAGGGTTCTCTGCTTATGAATATAATTTTCTCTAAACGGGCAAGCATATTTCTTGCTGTGTATGATTCTACCGTATTGGTTTCGGATCTAAAATTTAATACTGACTGTTGCATACTGTGATGACCCACTTACATTGATCTATTTCTTTTACTGATATAACAGGATAACTACACCTAAAGAAGATGAAAACTGTTGTTATTTTAGATGTAATAATCACTCCAACCAAACTCAGTATCCAGATGGACTCCGAGCCATCATGCCTGCAATCAGTTACTCAAAGTCCTAGCACTGATGAAAGTTGGCCATCAGGAAAACGGAACGCTAGTTCACAAGGAAGAAAGCTAGACAGGGATGAATAAGTTGTTGTTTGGTCGGAGATGCCACAATGAACACGCTCTCCATTCTCAGTCTTTCACTTATACCTCCAGTTATGCATCTGGTCTCGTGAACATCGTCAATTTCTTGGTTTGTCACAGCAATGTTAAATGTTCAAAAAGCTCTTACAACAACCGACAGAGTTTGAGTCTGGGTTGCCTGCCAGTTTCCATGTAAACTTGAAAAATTATAGTAACAAGGACAGTGAGCGCTAACCCGAAACAGGGCGATGGTACACCTGTCCATGGCACTGAACTCATCTATGCCAGTTACTGGCTTACAGCACGGATGCGACATTCAGATCAAGGTAGTACTTACTTCCGGTTTATTTGGAGCTCATCCACCACTGTATAATTACAATGGCGACATGAGAATTCAGTCAAACTCACTTCTGAAGAACAAGCTCCAGGATAAGGTATCAGATCGTATCACTACAACCCTTGATGTAATCACCATCAGTGAATGTGATATACTGTGAAGTGTTCATTACCCAGTAAATGGTACGGTTGAGGGTTTACATCAAAAGCTTCATGAAGTGTTACCTACCACCTGTGCTGTACATCTGATCTTCGATAGATACCCAGAGTCAAGCATCAGGAACACCACAAGAGCGAATCGAGCTGGTAAAGATGTCAGTCGAGAGCAAGCTGTCTTTACATATCCTATTTCCAGCCTAGAAGTTTTGAATGTTACATATAACAAGACCCAGCTCAACAATTTACATAGCCCTTAACTGGTACAACACTTGCAGGATAACACTTATGAGCTATTCTTCACAACCGACTATCCAGTTCCCATTTTTAACAAGGATGGAAAACTAACACCAAGGGAAGAACTGCGAATAACATATGAAGATGCTGATGTGATCGTCGTGAATCATTTAGCTGCGTTAGGAATACATGGCACTTTCGACATTCTTGTACTATGTGGTGACAAAGATGTGCTATTGCCTCTTATGTACTTTTACACAAACCAGACGCTTACTTGTGCCGTGATAACAGTGTTGTCGCAGGCAGAAGTGTTACCAGCATTAAACTTACAGCCCACAAACACAAGAGCATCAAAGATTTCTTTCTAGTGATGCATGCACTTGCTAGACATGGCATTACCTTATACCTGTGTGTGACGGGCAAGATAACATCCCTGAAAGTATTCCAAAGTGGGAGTTATGGAGGGAGGCAGTGTGGAGGAGGTGATACCTGAGGCAACACGATTTATAGTGGCCTGTTATGGGTCGAAGGTTGAAGGCAGTATGTCTGACGTACGGTATCATCTTTGGGTCTAGTAAAGTGGCATATCTAAAGGTATCATATGCCCCGAAGCTGAAGTCACTACCTCCTACTGCAGATGCCTTCACAGAACACGTGTATCGCGCACGTGATCCGACTGTGATAAGGAAATCTACACTATTAAGTGAACCACCAGATGCTAACCTACTACCATATGGATGGACTAGTAAAAACTAAAACAAGCTTTTCCCAGCAACATTACCCCATTCCCACTGGCATAATGATAATGAACACATGTTTTCATTCGGAAAGCGCAGTTGTGTAGTTGCTCAATTGTCCTGTTCCATTTTTCGCAGTTGTTATATAGGAGCGGAATGCAATAATTACCTCACCAGATCTAATTTGCCACGGATACACGGGGAGGACATTTCAATAGAAGATAATTAGGGGACTAATTTTTAGAAATGAGAGTTGCTAAATCACTAGTGAAATTTTAAATGGTTTGTTTCTCACCTAAATCTGTATGTGTTCGCTGTTAAGTTGTATGTTGCCTTGAGACGGTAAAATGATCGCACGTCAAGTGATACCTGGACTCTTATATGGCACATGGCATCAAAATTGTGACAGGCAAAGGATATCCCATTCACTCTTGTGTTCAGGCATTAGTGGGGTGTTTTTATAAAGTTTAGCACGGCAATTAGCAAGAGCAATGAACACGGTGATATCAAATATAAAATCAAACATTGCTCTCAGCAACAGCAGGAATAAAAACTGCAACAGCACAGTCCTTCTACAAGTCAGTCCATTCCACTAACACACCCCACTCCAGTAGTGATGAGAGGGACAGGGGAGTTTAGTTTGCTAGTACAGATCCATTTTCAAAGTTAGTCACTGTGGCCTAGTGGCTAAGAGCACGTGCTATCAGTGAAAGTATCAAGCATTCAGTCCCACCCTAAGGTCATTGGTTCATGCCAGGAAGGGCATCGGGTCACAAGGGGCAACACGCTCCAGTAAATGCCCATAACAAGGGCGGCGCTGTAGCCAGCCCCTCAAAGACTGGAGTCATGACGTAAAGGTGCATCAGTTTTCTGTACAGTCTTAATAACTATAATCACCTGGATGCGACAAGACTGTAACAGCTGGCGTTATCGTACTGGGCAGATAGGTTGCAGTAGCAGCAATATTTCACTGATAGGTGGGCGGGGTGTGAAGGGTCAGATCGTAAGTCAGGGTACGACTGCAACATACGATCAGGGAAAGTGATCATGACTCAGCCTGGAGAAATCCGGTTTCTGCCTCCTTCAGTAGGCTAATTGTTCTCTCTCTCTCTCTCTCGCTCTCTCTCCCCTCAGATAAGCAGCGGGAAAATGAGAGTGTTAATAGCAGCAGGATTAAAGCCTCCTAGTGGCGGAGTCGGGCAACTGTTAGTATCACCTACGGGTCTTACTAACAGGCAAATTTAATCAACCTTACGATCTGGGCTCGTCTCAATTTTTATGTACTGTTGCATTCCACTGCCACAGCAGTGCAAGTTATTATGAGTCACCTTGGTGAAATAGGTGAAGGGGTGAGCCCAAGCGGCAGAGCGATCACTGGGGGGTTTGCCTGCCCAGTCTGTGAGCGTATATTCACTACGAAGCGGGGTCCGGGGGTGCATCATCGTGGTGTGCACCTGGACCACTTCTTCGCTGACAGGGAGCCAGTTAAGACCAAGGCCAGATGGACAGACGTAGAGGCCAGGCTCCTTGCCTCCAGAGAAGCTTCTGTCCTGAAAGAGAATCCAGGAGCAGCACGTACCATCAATCAGCTGCTGTTGGATTCCTTTCCTAACCGGTCCCTCGAGGCCATCAAATCTCGCAGGAGGTCCGCCGCTCACTGGGCTCTTGTGGAGGAGATGGTCTCTGCCAGCTCCCAGCAACACCAGGGAGGCCCACCCGGCACGGAGGGTGAGTTGGGGGATGTAGGAGTGATAGTAGGTGAAGAAGGAGTACGGAGTTTAATGCCTCAGATGAGAGGTACCAACGGAGGTGACGGTCAAGGAGCCAGAGGAGGAGTTCAGGAGAGTAACTGGAGAGGGGAGATCATGGCGGCGATCTCCTCTCTTTGTGACACTCTATCCATCCAGGAGGGGGATGATCCCAACAGCCTGATCCATCAGCTGATGGAGGAATTGCCCGCAAGGGCAGTTCCGGTGACAGCAACAGACCCGAGAAGGCAAAGAACTGGGCAGGCAGCCCCCGGGGTCCGGTGTTCGAGGAGCAACTCTTCGCCCGGGCTCAAGGGAGGTGGACCAAGGATAGGGGTCGGCTGATTCAGGACATCTTGGATGGGGTTATCGACGTTGACGATAACGTCCCCAAGGAGGAGAAAATCACCTTCTGAACAGATTTGTATCAGACTCCATCACATCCATGGAGTGGTCCAGTGCCCACACCGGTCCGTCCTCCGAGATGGGAACTGTGGGACCCAATCTCCATCGAGGAAGTGGAGAGGGCCCTGAAAAAGGCGAGGGTCAGTACTCCCAGACCAGACAGGACGACCTTAGCCGACCTTCGGGGCCTAGGGCCGGTGAAGGTGACTCTCCTTTGCAACTTGTTGCTTATCGGGGACACACCTGAACGATTATTAAGATCACGGGTCACCCTTATTCCGAAGACACCGAGACCGGATAGGCCGTCTGGGTTCCGGCCTATCTCGGTCTCATCATACGTGGTCAGGATTTTGCATTCAATCTTGGCCGCACGGATCCAGGGTGTGGACTTATTCTCCTGGGAACAGCGCGCTTTCCAACCTAGCGACGGCTGCTGTGAGAATATAAACATGATGAATGCAATCCTTTACCAGGGTTACAGGAGGCAGCACGATGTGTACGTAGCAATGTTGGATGTCCGTAAGGCGTTTGACTCGCTATCCCATCACGCTCTGGGCGCCATCTTGAGCAGGGTGGGCGTGCCGCCTCCTTTAATTCGGTATATCTCCCAAGGCTATGACAATACCCGGTTGGACCTCTTGGGGACGTCCATCTGTCCCCGTAGAGGGGTCCGACAAGGGGATCCTCTCTCCCCGTTGGTATTCAATGCCGCTATCGATTTTGTGTTAGGAGGCTTGGATAGACAATTAGGCATCAGGCTAGGTCATCAGTGGATTGCAGGCTTTGCGTTCGCTGATGATTTGGTGCTGACTTCCATCGCCAAGCCAGGTCTCCAAGCCCTGGTTGACACAGCGATTCATCGTCTGGGCCAATTGGGGCTTACCATAAATCCTGACAAATGCAAATCTATAGCTGTGGTGCAGGACCGGAAAACCAAATGGTACATCTGGTCTGGCAACCCGTTCCTCACCGCAGATGGACGGCTGGTGCCCTCGCTTACTGCCTCCGACACCATCAAGTACCTAGGCGTGGACATGGGTTGGAGGCCTTCTCTCAAAGTCCATCGAGAGATGCTGGGGGAATTGCTCGGGCGCATAAAAGCAGCACCCTTGCGCCCCCAGCAGAAGCTATGGGCTATCAGCAAGGTAGTGTACCCTCGGTGCCTCCACAGGCTTGTCCTGGGGAGCGTAAACCTTGGTACACTTAATGACTTGGACAGGTGCATGAGGGCAGCCGTGAAGGAAGTTTTACATCTGCCCAAAGACACCCCCCAGGCCTTTTTCCACGCCGGGCTTAAGGGGGGTGGACTTGGTGTCCCCTCATTTTATACCCGAGTGCCGCTGCTTCGGGCGGCTCGCCTGCACCGACTTAAGGAGTCAACTTGCCCCATTGTTAAGACACTCAGTGAGCACCAGTACATCATGGACTGCATGGAGCAGATCCGATGGCCCGTCATACAGGGGGTCAGGATTCAGGATCGCCGCTCTGAGGTGAACCAATGGGTCCTGGACCTCTGTCAGCAGTATGACGGTGAAGGCCTTCATGGAGCTGCCCAGCAGGCTCACTGGTCCTCGCGCCGGTGGATCTATGAAGGATCTTAACGTCTCAGCGGATCCCGATATGTGGATGCCGTTAAGCTGCACGGGAGTTTAGTGAGTACCCCTGTCAGAAATTCAAGAGGTCGTGGCATACAGCGACAAAACCTACGCTGTAAGGGAGGGTGTGGGACCCCTCCCTCCTTGAACCACGTCCTCCAGGGGTGCTCCTTGACGCATGAGATCCGCGTCGCCTGGCACGATAGGATCGTTGATTTCCTAGAGAGGCAGTTGTGTCGATCAAATCCCAACTATCGTGTCGGGAAAGAACACATGCTACGTGCTGGAGCAGTAATGAGACGGCCAGACCTTCTGGTCGACACGGGGACCTCAGTGGTCGTATTAGACGTGCAGGTCGTCTCCGATGCACGTTACACTTCCTTAGACTCAGCTAATGCACGTAAGGTCGAGTATTATAACACGCGTGAACTAAAGGAAGCTGCGTGTCGGTGGGCGGCCAGGCCCGCGGCCACTGTAGAGGCGGTGACTCTCAACTGGCAAGGGATGTTGTCGTGTAAAAGCGCAACAGCCCTTCAAAGGTTGGGATTCACTCCTTTGTCCTTGGCGAGCCTGACGGTACTATCTCTGAAGGGATCGCAGAACATCTTGCGATTTCAGAGCAGAAGGGGCTTATGGAGGCGGGTGAGGCCCCCCGAGTGACCGCTCAGTTCGGCATTGTGGCGCCGGGGAAGCCTGCCGGTTACACGGGTGGCATCCTCGCCTTACCAACTGTGGAACACCAAGCGGTTCCACGGACTTAAGAACGGTCCACAGGTGGTAGGGCAAATGTACATGAATTTAACGTAGCAATGATATGGACCTGGAGTACATTGCGGAGGGTAGGACCACCCCTCCTTTTTTTTTTTTTACAGGCGCTAACAGAATCACAATGATGAGACGGGGCAGGGAATAGTTTGTTATATGGTCCATTCAACTGCCTCCGATTTCTGAGTGATTACTTATCTAATAGCAGGATGTAAGTGGTGCCAACAGTATCGATTTGAAAAAATAAACAAGTAAATATATATATATATATATATATATATATATATATATATATATATATATATATATATATATATATATATATATATTACAAGAAAATACTGGGGCGTTAAATGCAAATATATTGCTAAAAAAAGAACTACATTGAAACTACATGTGGCAGCGACAATTCGACTTACTCACCTTCACATCCTAAGCTAAGCATGTTCACGGCTGAATAATGGAAAATTAAAATAATTACTCGTTCCCTTTCATAAGGATCTCGACTGAAGCAGCACATGTAAAACGCAACACTGTTATGCAGTCATTATTATTAGTTTCATCTGTCTATTTAAATAATGCACTTCGAATAAAATTTAAATTCATCAATTTTAACAATATTTCTATGGCAGCTTTATGTCCTGCGGTGGAGTCCTAATCACTCATTTTCTACTGGCTTATGGTAGATAGATTAATGGCGGTTTCCGAGGTGAGTAGCTTTTCTTTTTATATGTCTAGCTCTAGCCACACATTTGACAGTCCTTTTCTTGAGATGCAGCAGTTCATCTCCATGCCATACCCTTTCACATACCGCCAGTATAGCGCAAATCCTCACCGCTCATGTATGTTACGGCTGTATCATTATGAACTGATGTGAAAATATTAGCAAGGGTGTTCCCATGGCAGGTCAGTGTATCTTATGAAAGATCAGTTGTCTGTGTTTACAACATTCATAATAATCAAACTGTTTAATGAGGTAACCTAGGATCGAACATTTCAGAGAGCAAAACTCTTTTTCATACTCGTACAACTGACCACCACCTCTCTTTACGTAACACGAGGAACACAGGACATGGTATCTCAACAGTATCCTTGGTAATCCTCGACAGATTCAATGAGAGTAAAAAAGAATCATTGTATAACATTTATACTATTTTAATTATCCCAAACATTTCCCGCCTTGGTGTAGTAAGCTTTAACGCATGTCATCAACCAAGGAGTCAAACTTTTCATACCACTCCATGGCCAAATGCTGACGGCAAGGACATCCGGCCGCAAAGTGTTGCTGCTTCAGCAAAATCCTCTGCATAGGGACTGCCTTAAGAAGAAAGTGCAAGGTCATAACACTGCACCATCATCATCATCATCAACAACGTAAACATTATCTACGTACTGCCTATCACCATGCCCAATGAGGAAGAGCTTCGAAGAAGTCTTCAAGATATTTCTTTCCCTCCTCGGTAACATTTCTACTTATTACGCGCCAACTTCCCCCTTCCCTCACGTCCACCCTGTTCGCAGTCCATCACCTTCATTCTATTAATCTGATGGAAATATCTTTACACGTTTGTGTGTGTGTGTGTGTGTGTGTGTGTGTGTGTGTGTGTGTGTGTGTGTGTGTGTGTGTCCTAGCAAGTATTCAATATGGACGGTGGGTGTTAGCGCCGAAGTGGTGACATGTAGAGGTGTATGGTATGTAGGAGGACTACTGGGCCTTGGGAGGAGGCTGTGAAGCCTATGCCCAGAGTCGAGCACACACACACACACAAAAAAAAAAAAGTTTATCAGCTGACATTGGAATGCTTTGATAAAGGGGTCATTCTGTGTTAAAATTAAAGATATTGAATAAGAAAGCTAATGAACACTATTGTTAGAAGCACTAGTGAAATTCCTGAACAGAAAAGAAGATTAATGGATAAAGGTGAGAGGATCAAGATGCGTTTAACCGGGGGAAAAGAGATGAAGTGTCTGAGTTTTGAAAAGCAAACCTGTTATAGGTTTATTTCTTTTGGGCTTCCGGTTCAAGCTTTAAACCTATATCCAAAGGAGAGGTATACATTATGTTGGGCCTCTTTTAGGCATGATCTCGTACGCAGACACGCAACAGTACAGTCACATATATATCCCTAACGAAAAGATAAACACACACACACACACACACACACACACACATCCTCATCATGCCAGTAGTGCACTAAGTCCCATCAAAGCAATCGCACTATGCATGTCACTGCATTTACTATTGTCACCTTGTGCCTTACGTCGCTTCTATTTGGTTTCGACAAGTCCTGTAATTTTTTCCATTGGCTTTGCAACAACTACAGATATTTTATGAATGGAGGACACATGTAATCTAATGTAGGTTTTTTCTTATTTATGTTGTTTTTCCCTCCTCTTCCCATCTTCATTTAAGAAAAAGCGGTCTGTGACATGAAATTCCACCACATTACTATTATTGTGTTATA
>NC_136983.1:6385250-6442750 GCF_032717465.1 Coenobita brevimanus | reverse complement strand
AATATTTCTGACTTTTGTTTGCTCTCTCACCCAGGTTGATCTTTTCCTGTCTCTTAAAGATATTCCCAACACTGACCTTTCCATTGCTCTCCGAGAACGGATTAATTTAATTTCCGTCGATTTTGTCAGTTTCCAGGTCTCACAACCATACGTCATAGCTGGAATTACACATTCGTTATATACTTTTCGTTTCATACAAACTGGCAAGCTACTTTTCATAATGTCTCTATGTTTACCGAAAGCTTTCCATCCAATTGTAATGCGTCTTTTTATTTCGCTGTCATGCTTTTTTGTTAGTTTTAGTATTTGTCCCAAGTAGTTGTATTCCTCAACTTCTTTAAGTATTTAATCGCATAATCTGATGACGCTCTTTGGTGTTTGTGGATTAAACATTAGTTTTACTCCGGTTCATCTTCAGTCCTACTTTCAGACTTTCTCTGTTCAGGTCAGTTAACATTTCTTGCAATGCCTCCGCTGTTTCTGAGATTAGGACAATGTCATCTGCAAATCTCAAACGGTTTAGCTTTTGTCCATCTTTGTTCACTCCTTTATTTTCCCAGTCTAGCTTTCTGAAAATACTTTCTAGGCATGCTGTATATAATTTTGGTGAAATTGTATCACCCTGACACACGCCCTTCTCAATCTTAATTTTTTCCGAGTCTTTATGTAATTCGACTGTAGCAGTTCCCTCTCTACAGTATATATGTTTTCGAGCAGTTTTACAATGTTCACATTCACTCCGTGTTCTCGCAGTGAATTTATAATCGTTATGTGCTCGACTGAATCAAAATCCTTTTCGTAATCAGCAAAACCTAGGCACAGTGGTTTATTATATTCTGTAGTTTTCTCTCTCTCTCTCTCTCTCTCTCTCTCTAATAGTACTTTGCCATTATTTAGTAAGAAGCAAACTACAGGATACACGGAAACTGCAACATAACATAATAAAAAGCATTCACCAATGGCAATAATAATGCCTCGAACGAGAAGGAGTCCTCAGGCAGAATGACCAACGACCGTATTATTAAAACAGATTACTTAAAGATACTGCCGATCTCCTACTTTACAATGGTCTACAGTATATCAAAACACTTGTGAAGCTGATGTATGGTTAGCCTGCATTCCACTTTACATAACGCATTTAACGAAGAGGTCGAAAGATCAAACTGGTATATATATATATATATATATATATATATATATATATATATATATATATATATATATATATGTGTGTGTGTTTGAAAATGATGTCAGGTACTGGGAGCTCTGCCTACCCCTTCCAGTCGCTGGTATAATCCCTCTAATCCCAGTACTTTATTGCCGTTTTATCCATCCTGTCCTTAGATAGGGTTTTCGAACCGAACTAGTTATAGAGGGTAGTCCACATAAAAGGTTCCACTTGCTAATCGCTTGATGAATTCTCGTGTGTTGCGGGAACGACTTGTTAAGCGTTATCAGTATCCATCATACCACACCAACTCCAGCAGACTAAGCCGTATCAGCAGCATCTATGATCCCACCAGCTGAGTTTCTAGCCTTCATCAACGCCTTCCCTGAATACAGTCGTCTGACCTGGACAATAATAAATTACCTAAAATGTTTATCATAATGGTAGGATTGACAGTAAAGATACATCTCTTGTAACTAAAGACGGTGTAAGAGAGCTTGTCCCTGGCCATATCTGTATTATGTTTAACGCAAGAATCAGCACGTAACGAGATAAGCTGAACTGATCAATATGTCAGCATAGTCGATGTGTCCCTTACGTTTGAGAACAGAGAATTAAGGGTCAGCACACAACGAGATCGGTATATTCTAAAGCAAACTGACTATTCACTGGTCAGTATAACACTTAACAAAGAGCACACCGTTTCACTGGGCTACTTTCTAGTTGAACTGTTTTTCACCGTCAGGCATAACTCAGGTGTCAGTGACAAGCTGAATGCTTAAGATGAGGAGCAATAATAATGTTAGTTGTCCATTATGCCTGATTCAATCTCAGTGTATTGGCAGGTTTTAATCTTAACAGTACGACCAAGTCTGACTAAAACACTCGTCATTTTCCATTGTCGTTCACCTTCTCAGGGTATGGATATCTCTTTATTATGCATTAGTATATCACGTCTAATCGGGCTGTGACGCGGTTTCGAAGCGTTGTAAACGAACTACTGATGACATCTGCACGGACGGCGGGAGTCTGGGTGCACACAATGTTGACTCATACCCCATCATCACTCAGTCGCTAGGCGAGATCCGTAGGTGCTGGTGGTGTGGAAGAGGGACTGTGTTGAGGAAAGCATAAGGATGGTGGGAATGGTGGTGGTGAAAGCAAAAGAATTAAGGGGAAATGTGGAGTGGGGAAATAGATTGCGGTTGTGGTGGTGGTGAAGGTAGAAGAATTAAAAGAGAGTAGACAAACGTACTGTGGTCGTGAAGGATGAAGGGTGGTGTTGATGGAGATGGTGAAGACGGAGAAATAAAGGGAGAGATTACAGCAAAAGTAGTAGGAGAATAGTGATGATGAGGACTAAGGTATAGAGTTAGGGTGGGGAAAGTGTTGGTGAAGTGGGGAGAAGGGAGAAAGAGGATGACTTTGGTGGTTGAGGGAGAGAAATAATATAGCTGTATGAAGGCTGGGATAGCGGCCAAGCGAGGGAGATCGTGCCGGTGGTAAAGGGAGAGGGATGGTTGTGAAGGGAGTGTGAAGAAACAAAACGGGATCAGAAAATGGATTTTATTGGTGAAAGGAGTGAAATGATGGAGGTGGAAAAAGACTGGTGATGGTTAAAAGTGATGTTGAGTGGGTTGAGGAAGATAGTTAGAGGAAAGATAATAATGGAGTTAGACTGAGTGAAGTGATTTTGAAGGGAGAAGGTTGTTCAAGGCGATAGTAATTAAATGGTCTGGAGGTTTTGGATGGAGAATGATGGTGATAGTGGTGGTTGTAAAAGAAGATATTAAGGGACGGAATAGTTTGGGGAAAGAATTGTGCTCATGAAAGTGGTGGAAGGAAATGAAGAATGGTATATGGTAAGGGGTATGGGATAACAGTGATATGGAGAGAGGGTTGGTTGTTGAGAAGGTAAAATGATGAAGGTGATAGGAGGGGGGGAGGGGAATGTGGTGAAGGGAGAAGTATGGAGGATGATGTTGGTGAAAGAAGAGGGATGAAAGTAGTGGAAGAATGATGATGGTGAGACTGGTTTTGAAGGTAGAAAGTGGTAGAATTTGGTGAAAAGGGAATACTGTTTCTGCGGAAAAAGGAGAAAGAGAGAGAGAGAGAGAGAGAGAGAGAGAGAGAGAGAGAGAGAGAGAGAGAGAGAAGACAAGAAAAGAGGACATGGGAGAAAAGGAAATACAGAATGAAAGAAATGAAAAGAAGAAGGAAGAAGAAACAGCCTGAACAAAAATAAGGATTTGAAAATTGAGTTCTCAAATAAATTATCTTTTCCCTAGATAAAAGAGGAGAAAATAAAATAAAACATATAATGGATAGTAGGCAGAGGTGCATCGAGGGTGAAAGTCGACGTAAAAGCGGCTCACCAATATTTTCCAGCATCAAAGCCCGGCATGTAAGCCTTTTCTCAGCCCAGCACCATTACAGTCCATTGAGGGTGCCATAATAAGTAGGCTTATCTCTGGGGCCGGCATAATAAGCAGTCTTATCACCGTCCCCCAGGGGTTACTTAGGCTACGTAGACTCAGTTCTTACACTTATTAACCCGACAAAATCTTCCACAGGAGTACCCTCTGATCCTGAATCATCCTTGAACATGACACTGGATTTATCTTGAAAAGATCATTCTCTATCTCTTGAAAACTCTGCTTCCAAGAGATTCGGTGTGCTAAGCCGACTCCGTACCTTCTTTACCCCTGCTCAGTTGTTGACTTTATACACGGATTTTATTACCCCCTGTGTGGAGTACAACTTTCATGTGTGGGGAGGCTCCCCACATACAGCTTTTCTCAATAGGGTGGAGTCAAAGGCTTTTCGTCTCATTAACTCTTCTCCTCTTACTGGCTCCCTTCAACCTCTGTCTCTTTGCTGCACTATTGGATCTTTGTCTCATTTCTATCGTTACTTCCATGGTCACTGCTGCTCTGAACTGTCTGCTTACATCCCTCCATCTCTACGACGGGTGCGTAGCACCCGTCTAACAACAAACTCTCATCCCTTTTCTGTCCAACTCTCTAATGCAAGAGTTAACCGTTATTCCTAGTCCTTCATTTATGCAACAGGTCAACTCTGTAACTATCTCCCTTTGTATTTCCTACTTCCTATGACCTCCAGTCTTTCACACGCAGTGTGTCCAGGCATCTCGAATTGAACTGATCTTGATTTTGGGTCTCTTTTGTATTGTTTTTATTTTTTTCTTGGATGGAACTGTTATGCGGGCTCCTAGCCTTCATTTTCTTCTTCCTCGCATAATATATATAAATATATATATAGATAGATAGATAGATGGATAGATAGATAGATACTGTACATATATATATATATATATATATATATATAATTCTAAAGGCCCGTGTTACTCATCGGGTGTTCCGGTATGTTGGTGTTCATTGGCTATGTTCAGGTGTGTTAGTTTTTAATTCTGACTGCTTTAAAATGTATATAATGAAAATATTATTATTGCCTTTTCTGGTTGGTGGGCTTGATTATACTCCACCTCTTGATGTAATGCTACCTACAGACGACTCACACAGGCAATGTGATGAATGGTATGGAGATCATGAAAAGATAAATTTTAAAACTTGTTTTGAGTTGTCACGTAAGGTGTAAGTCAAATGTGGATGAGAAAAAAAATGTGTGAGGTGGACAGAAGGTAGTGTTTGAGGTGAATATGATGAGTTAGGATGGTGGTAGGTGGAAATGCAAGGTGGGATGATTGCATAGGAAGATGACCATTGTGTGAAGTGTTGCTATGCCTGTGAGAAATAATTCAATTTTAAAGTCTGATGCGAGTATAAAATGAGTGTGATTATCAGTGATAATGGTGGGTGATGGGGTAGGGCAGGACAAGCAAACCGTGTAAAGACGGTTGTAAGAGGGATGGTATTGCCGATGAGGAACAATACCTTATATGTATCTGATGTGGCGGGGAGTAGAATATGGTCAGTTTAGGTGGAGAGGAGTGGGTGGGATGAGAGCTGGAGGTGAGGCTGTGCCTGGGTAATGCAGTCTGCGAAATAGGGCGATTTAGGCTGGTAAGTATTGCCGTTATAATGGCCTTTTTCAAACTTTCTCTAACCCAGTGATGAACATGAACAAAAAAACAAATAAGTACGCCTTGCTCCCACATATCTTGCGTTCAAGAACATAAGGAAAGCAGAGAGAGAGAGAGAGAGAATATTTCTGAAGCTTTATTTATTGGGGGCATCCCAAACAGGATGCATTGCAACCTAATAACTATCTTGGGATATTAGAACCGACCCGGTATTTTGCACTGATCATGTTATCAAGTTGGCTGTCCAGTTGCACTAGTTAACTGGGGTGTTTTTTGGCTGCGTGTGTTGTGTTTCGTTAGCTGGGGTTTGTGCTAGCTATATCTGCTGAGTGAACATATTATAATGATAGGAATTCTGTTTACTGCTGCCTGATTTTCTGCTGAGGTTATAATGTGTTGATGCTTCCTAGATGCACATTATGGTGTAGAAATTACTCTACATAAACCATTTCAGTACGATTACGTACTGTGTTCTATTCTTACTGTCTCAAAGTGTTATTCAGTTTAGAAGGGACGTTGAAATAGAATGGCTTGATATACATATTATTCCTGTATTATTAGGACATCTTCTAAAACTGGACAAAACGTTTTGGCAGGACAACCAACAGACTATAAAATGACGTCACAATATCAAGGGGCTAAAGGCTGTTAAAGTTACTTGAGAGTGGGAAGTGCCGAAGGCCTTTATTTAGAGCAGTGGGACCGCGTGCTCGTTATGTTACCCAGCTTTATTTTGTAGCTGTATGCAACAATGATCGGCTGTATGGAGTTGGGGCTAATTTAGCTCCTTTACTGCGATCACAGTTTTATATTTTATTTACCCTGTTTTCAAGCTATTTCATTCAGCTTAAGAGAGACGTTTCGAACAGACAGGTTAGGTATAGCCTTTAACTCTTTCCAAACGAACGTGTCCCTAAGTCAAATAATCTCGGACTGGCAGGCATGATGATAAAGTACGTCGTCGGATTGAAAGATTAGAGACTGTGAATATTAATGATTCTCATATTATGATGTGCAGCGTGTCTGCTAAAGTGCTTGCCTGATTTTGTGTTGAGATTCAAGTGCCACGCTGGGCGATGTTGAATACTGGATGTTATAATGGTCTGACAAGTGTTATACAAGTTGTGGGTTTTGTGATTAAGATGAGTGTTATCGCTGAAAGTAATAATGGCGATGGGGATCCCTGTCAAAGTGCAACTGGGCTGTGTGCTAAGATTATACTGTCTGATTGTTTGAATTGTTGCTAGATATGTTAGTGTGATGTGTGGTGCAGGAATGGTGATTATTTAGTGGCACTGGTACAGCTGATAAGAAAAGTGCGTAGCCTTCTTGTCCTGATCCATTCGTTTTTCTTATCTAACCATTCCAAAACAGTGAATTCCTGACACTAACATCGATGGAGTTCAGGAGGTTCAGACCGTGCGCTCGAGCACGAGAGAGAGAGAGAGAGAGAGAGAGTGTTCCCTGTGTGCTACCATCAAGTGTGACGGGACCTGGCCGAGAAACTACAGACTTTTATTTTTTGCTGTACGTCTGTAATCTCGGTCGTGAGCGCAAATGAAGGAAGTGACGGACATTTGCAATGTGTTATGTGCATAACCCTCTCATGGTCCTGTCTTTTCTTGTAGTTTATTCCAGCAAGTGCCAGACAATTAAAGACATATCCAGTTAAGATTGGACACTGGCGCCTCTAACTCTCTAATAGTCGGGATAGTTCTAAAATTATTGTGCAGCTGAGGTTGTACGATTCTATTCAGGTGATAGTGAAACATGTTCTGAGAGGGTTGGTAGAAACATCATCCTAATTAATCTGAGGAAATTAGCGTCGGCCAACAGTAACAACAACAACAGCAACAACAACCACAACTGTTTGGTTTAAGGGATGAGAATCTTCATCATGGGATATTAATATATGAACTCCCGGCTGTACAGTTCTGTATTTTTCTGAAAGCACAGAAATACACTTCTCAAAACTAAAGGTAAATACATGTTAATTCAAGATACAATCCCGGCATCTTGAACAAAACAACAATAACAGTAACTAGATATTTACAGTTCATGCTGTGGTCCCTACTGGTTGTGCTGGTGTTGGTGACTGTGGCAGTCGATGTACTGACTACCACCGGTGACTGCTACCTGGGCATTCCAGCCAGGGTTTCCAATGAGCATGTGCAGCCCTGCATCATCAGAAGTTTCCCGCACCCCACAAGGAGGCAACTCAATTGTGCTTATGACCCGACAACCTCAAGCTGTTACATGTGAACTGTCAGTTCTCAGAAAATTGTCCCCACCCGAAATCCAAACATGGATTTCACATAATCCCGCCCTATAGCTGTAGTACAAAGTATTTACTTATTAAATCATTTCAGTAGATGGATTTGACAGCCCAATCTAGTTGTTATTGGAGTCAGAGCCTCAAGCGTCAACTGAGCAGTGCCCACATCCACTTGAGAACCCACATCCACAGTCTGCATTCTGTCACTAAAGTCAACTGCAGCATCCACAGGAAGTTTGGTGTCCTCTCTACCCGAGGCATCCTCGGCATGGGTCGAGTATGCTGACGCCTCCAAATGATAAAGTTTGTCAAGTGAACGATGAATGATATGACCTCGCAGGGAGATCATGATGATGCAGGGATGACCATCATGTCCTGGGATTAGACAGACGTTTCACACCATCGGCCACTGACCCCTGGTAGACTCTGTGTACCAGGATGACCACTCCAATACGAAGTGTCCAGAGAAGTCGCCCATGGGGACTGGTGTTCCACATCATCAGAGTTTGTACAGTAGGTACTCTCTGGCCCATCATATGGTGAGGTGGTCTAAAATTCGTCTCCTGTTTCGCCACACACGGTTCAGAGTGGCTGATGGGTCGACAGCCATTGAGACAACTCCTCAAATGGATGTGATTCCATTGAGGAAGTGTGCAGGAGCCAGAGTACAGTCTATGTCATCCTTTGTCTAGGGGTAAGGGTTCAAGTGAGGGCAAGCTCATTAAAAGTGGTAGCGAGTTCATCAAAGGAAAGGGGACACTGATGCAGTGCGATCTTGAAAGACTTCTTCACGCAGGCCACCAATCTTTCCCAGAATCCACCCCACCAAGACGAAGCTTCCGAGATGTATCACCAGTACGATGAGTGAGGTAGGAGGCTGGATAACTTCTTGAATGACTTGGCATTATCACAGACAATAAGGGATGGGGTCCCTCTAAGTGGCTGCAAGCAACTGAGAGCAAGTTGAAGGGCCTCTAAGATTTGTGTCGTCATGACGTCTAGGTGGACTGCACACAAGGCAGCACAGGTTATCAGTAAGCCCCACTCTTTGGTTTCCCCGATGTCCATGTAGATAGCCCTAAAGTAGTCTAAGCTAATATTAGCAAAAACTCGCGATGGTTACGTGCAGAACTCTGGTAGTGACCCCTCCGGAGAGGGGCACTGGAGTTCTTGTAACTGACGACATCGTCTGCATGCTCTCACCATCTATAGGACAGACCTCCTATTGATCAGATACTTAGCAGATAACAAAGCTAGAGTGGTGTGTGTGCTTTGGTGGAAGCATTGATGATGAACCTCATCGACAATGACGGCAGTGATGTGACACAGGTCAGGTAGGATGATCATAGAGGGCTCCGAAGGCTGCAGGGTTGCTCTCTCTAGACCATCTTCATCACGATAAACTCGAACCCTCGATAGAAATGAATAAGGTGGTACATGTGCCTCAGTTTGCAAGGCCTTCAGTTCCAAACAATAGGTCTTCTGTGCTAAATGAATCCAGAAGTGAAGAGCAAGCTTTCGTTATTCAGGGCTGAGTGAGCCCATTTAGTGTTATGCATTTGGTTCATAACGAGATTATGAGTGACGCACCTTATCCATGCTGTGCAGCTGACTGCCTGTTTGAGGTTGGAGCAGTCTGTTAGAGTGAATGAGCCAGCAACAGTGTTGTGAGGGTTCCCATTGTAATGGCAGCTACCCTTTTAAAGGCAATGGTTATGGTGCCTTTCAACTCGGGCTTCACTGCAGCACTAAGCACAATGTCTTCGATGACATCTTCACCTGATGGTCCAGCAGCAGACAGGCTTCACAGGAAGTCTGGTCCTCTCCACAAGTTTTGACTTGTAATCAGGTTATTGAGAGAGGTAAGTCTTGTTCCTAGATCTGCAAGGATGATGAGGCCTCTGATGTGGTGCAATTGCTCCATACTGGGCAACTGGTGGATGACTGAAACTCTGTTCCTCACGAACTGCTTGAGGGCGTTTTTTAGTCTTTGTCCAGCAAAGTACGTCCATGGAGTCAGTCCAATATACAATCTTTTGCTGATTTAGATTTAACACTCAGCACACAGTATGCATTAGCTTTACTCCATCAAAGTCACCATAAGCTCAAGCTGAGAGATGGTCAGTGCCTGGGACTGTGGTGCTAGGCTTCTTTCGGCTAACAGCATGTGTGACTCATCACCCTGGACAGCCTAGATTGCAGTACAGTATGCCTTCTGATAACACACAGAAGACAGTATCCAGTGCTGCTGCCAGTGCATTAGTATCGTGAGGAAGTGACACCTCCCAGATGTCAAGGGCGTCTGTCCACCATCTTATTTTTTCTTGAAGAGTTTGAGAAAATTCTGCTGCCCATTACAGTTTAGAAAGGTCTTTCCAGATGTTTTGGAAGAGTATTTTACACCTATTCAAGCAAGGAGTCAACACACCGAGGGGTGATGAAGGGCTTCGATAACAGAGAGAGAAGTCCACTCTTTGTGTTAGGTAGCGACTCTTGCTGTGATATTATTACAACCAGATGATCCGTTGTTGTATTCTTTCCCATGCCAAGGACCTTTGAATTTTCAGAAGGCATTCCTGTCCTATGTACCTTGTGGAGCTCTGTGCTAGCAGCAGCAAAAGTGCTTCTTATCTCCTCCATTCTGGTATCTGCTTCGTCAGCTGATGAAAAGTTAAGACACAGGTCATCCATGTAGATCCCATGCTTGATCAGGTGGCAAAGATCTGGTTCCATGCTGGTGTGTTGATGAAGATAGGTTGTGATAATTTGGAGCAGCATGAACTGAGAACTGGAGATCGAATGGGACTTTCTGGAACCATAGAACTTTATCTGACCACAGAAACTGGATGTACTGGCATTCTTCTTCTCTGATGAGTATCTGATGAAACACTACCTTTGTCACCCTTGCAACCTAGAAGATCAGTATGGAAATTCAGGATGGCTGACAGAAAGCTGGGCACAAGACTGAAACCAGGGTCAAGGTAGGAGGTCAGACTTTTCCCTGTGTCATCCTTTGTTGGGTCATCAAACACCATGCTTAGCTTTCCGTTTCAGTGTATGCCTCGCTGGGGCAGGAAAAATGCAGCGTGGTCTGGGTGACTGAGTTACTCTTCACTGGTGGTGTTTTGGTAAAGACACTCAAGGTGGTCATCATTCTCCTGAAAGCCCTCCATGTCTAGATGATTCATCATCCGGTCAGCCTTCACTCTCGTAGATCTCAATTGGATGCTGGTCAATCCTTACAGTTCAAAATTCAGTTCATTTCGTAGCTCTTCTCATCTTCATTCCACTTTGGGTCTGGGAAGTTCAGTAAGTCTGTATGTTCTTTGTCAGAAATTCTGAGACAGTCTACATCCCAGAGTGTCAACCCTATTACTGTAGTAGGAGTGGCAGTGCTGTAGTCCTTCTCTGTAACCTCTATGCACGACATAGAGTGTCTTGACAGCTTGAAGCCTCTTTGAGATAGGGATCTGGTTGCGGAGGATGATGTCATACATTTGATCTGCCCCAATCAGTATGTCTACAGATCCTTCACCAAAGTTGTCATTTAACTGAATCCTTTCCAAAGCAGTGCAAGGAGGAGGCTTTCTTCGTGGTATGGAAATGCAGAGGTTGTCTTCCACAAGCAGAACTCTAATGAAGGACGACTATTTCGATTCCTTAAAGTGACCCTCACTAGGTCATACTTCTAAATCTTTTCCATTTTCACCTAAAAGCCGACACAAGCGAAAGTTTTCGAGTCTATCACTGAAGTCTCAAGTCATCTGCAACTGAAGAATGCTTGTAGGTCGAGCCTGATCCATCGCCAGTGAGGGGGCAGAACAAAGGGGTGTCCTGACCACTAGTGTGGTCGGGCTGTAGCAACATCCCCGGGTGGTGACAATGTATCTTTAACGATGTTGCTTATTATGGTGTGGTTGTCCTTGTGGAGACTGCAGGTCAAATCCCTGATGAGTGGACTGTTGATCTGAAGTGCTGTGGTTTCCTCTTGCACTTGCAGTCCACTTTTTCTCTTGTTCTTTGGTGTCAAGGCAATGAAGCTGACTCTCGGAAAACTGTAAGGGCTGCTACAGAGTAGCAAAGGGTGAGAGCTGAGATCTTGAGTCAAGGCGATGGAGTGACGAATGATGAGGTTGGTTCCATGTCAGACAGGTGTTTCTGGTGCAACAACCTTAGTTATCTACTGTATGCCTCCTTTCTTCATGACGGTCCAGCAATCATCCACAGACATCTTTCAGTGCTGGTTGCACTTGGATAGTCCATGCTAGGTGCAGTTACAAGCTTTGTAGAACTAATTTTCTTTCTTGGGTAATTTTGGTTGGTGTCATTGAAGGTTAAGCACACTGGTAACAGTCTCTCTTGATGCTGTAGACACCACTGATACGGAATCTGTCATTGTCCTGACAGGCAGTTGTGCAGATTCTTCACAGATGGCCACCTCCTGTTGCAAGAACTTGAGAAAGGCTTTAAGATCTGAATCTGAAATGATGTTGGGCTTCTTATACCGTACCCACTGAAGTCTTAAGGTGTCAGGGATCCTACTCTTCAGCACAGGTAGGGGAAGCTGACTGTAGTTTTCCTCAGGGACTGGGAGCACTCCAACAGCCATGACATTGACAGTGAGGTCATCCACAAAACAAACGCAGAGACTTAAGGTTTTCACTGTCAGTAAAGCGAAGGAAGTTCATGAGACTGTCCACTAGGGACTCTTTCTGGAAGTTGACAGCAATGGTGTAAATATCACTGGCTGCAACCAAGCTTTGGATGGACCTAACTGCTTCTCCATGGAGGTGTCCCTTAATACGAACTAGTTTTGTGACTGAGAAGTACTGTTTGTTGTCATAGAAGGCTACAGTAAAAAGTTCCAAGAACTTTGGCCAGGCAAGGATGCCACCCTTCAAAGCAGGAAGGTGGAAGTCGAGGTTGATTTTGATCTGGTGTACGGTGACTCCGGGGTCAGACAAGGACTAGGTTAACTTTCTGCATCTCTATCCAGACGAGCAAGTAGGCATTTCGACTTGAAGATGATTTCTTCTAAATCCTGAACGTGGTGCAATTCATCAGGGATGTCTTGCTGATCCAACTTACCCTGAAGACTGCATGAAGGTGAAGTGATTCACCACTAGGTAAATAACGTAAGCCAGGCAGTCAGAATCCGCTTGTTCCCGCTGGTTTCACAATGCCTTTAGGTCGTTCACTGGTTTGGTGGCCCTTGTCCCTGCAGCAGTTATTCACCTCTTCAGAGCTTCGGGTAAATCCTTACCCATGGTGATGCACTGTAGTAATATAACAAAGTACACTGCATACTGTATGCCAGACACCATACACTGGGTTGATTGGCCGTTTACAGTGAACGGCCAGGTGGTGGTTCACTAGTTATGATCTGTAGCTGCAGGACTCTTTTCGAAGGACTATGTTTGCTTTCAGGGTTGAGAATCTTCATCTTGGGATAATAATTCATGAACTTTCGTTTGTAGGGTTATGAATTTGTTTAAAAGCACAAACATACATTTCTCTGAAATAAAGGTAAATTCATGTAAATTCAATGTACAGTCCCAACATTTTAAACAAAGCTATAATAACAACAGCTAGACATTTACAATTCGTGCTGTGGTTCTTAGTGGTGGTGCTGGTGGTGGTGACTGCAGTAGGCAAGGTACTGACTACCGCCGGTGACCGCCGACTGGTCATTCTAGCTGGGGTGTACAATGAGCATGCGCAGCCCAATGTCATTGGTAGTTTCCCATGCCCCACCAGAAGGCGACTCAATTGTGCTTATGACTAGACAGCCACAAGCAGGTATGTGTGAGTTGGTAGTTCAGAGAACAACAAAGCAACAACAACAACAAGTACTACTACGGCACCAGAAAAAGCAGCAATAACAACATCAACAATAACTTCCAACTTCCTTTACCCTACCTGCCTTCCCTACCTCACCCACAACTATATCAGTGAATATGTCTAAAATTTATTCATACCTACATAATGTTCAAGACGGGCGGAAAATACTTAATCTTCACAGTAACAGTATCCTTTTGTGGATATCATTTCTTCCATTTGAGCAATAAAAGTCATGGCAGTGTGAAATCCAGACCCACTTTTGTACACACACAGGTGGTTCTGGTGTTCGACATGGAAGTCCTAATGTAGTGGCACCAATAAAAAGCTGCGGTTGCCTAGTTACACAAACATCCTTCAATTTTCTCCCTCTCCCCCAAATGGAGGATGGTAAAGTACATGGGAAGAACAACTTCATCCTGTTCTCGACCAGGTTCATGTTCAGAAGAGACAGGGACCAGAACAACAAAAGATGGCTCTCAGTATATGCCAGGGATGTGTTTCTAATTATAAGAGCGTTCTCATTACACCTGCCTGAAAATTTGGGGAAACCAACTTTGTAGGTGACAATGAATCCTTAACAAATTATTTTTCATCTACACTATATCCTGGACTTCACAGGAAAATAGACCTAAAGAAACACGATGTGTACTCAAATTATCCTACCCAACATTCAACTTATTTCCTACCACCTTCTGTTTATGCATGCAAACTACACTAACAAATAGACCATCCAATTTTTGTTAGTCAATTAATTTAACTGAAACTATGCCCATCCAGTACATTGATGAATGCATTTTATCCTGACAGGGCACTGTACAGTGTTCTCCCAAAAAGTGCTTACTTTTAGAATCTTTACATATTGAAACTGTGCATGAAGTTTTGAGATATTTTTCAATCAGTTTCTTATTATTGTTTATACATGCTGTTTCCAGTAAAAAATATATATAGACAGGAATTTTAAAACACATTAGTAAAACTTTTCAAAAGTTTGCCTGATGACAGTAAATGGAACATTGTCACCCACTTTGAAACGATTGATAACTTTGATATGGATAATTTTTACAGGCATCATACACATCCTTCGTTAAACCTTTCCGCACTGTACTCTAGATGGAAGGAGACTGCAGTCAGGACATCACACTGATGAATAAAGAGTGAGGGTTTTAACTATGCCTATGATCCACACAAGGGTGATTATGATAGACAATATTTTTTTGCCAGCCCCTAATCTTACCCTACAACATGACCAAAAATAGTTTTGCATAATGAACAAGAACAAGGTGAAAAGTAAACTTTGTACAACAACCAGAACTGCCCGAGAACTAAACTTAAGCGCTCTTACTTCTGATCACTTTCAGTGTAGATTATCTAAATAATTCATTTTCCTCTCAAACAATTATACTCCAGCAAAGAAGAATACAAAAGGCTGAAGGGGTTGCATGAAGATGGAGCGAAGGTCGAATGCAGCAAAAAATACCCCGTATTTTACATTTACTTAAATAAAATCAGATTCTGCAGCCATGACGTTTCTAATTCTTTCCTTAGGAGAGATGTCACGAAGATGAAGAAAAAAAAAAAAATTACAATAGCTCAAGTAAAAATGACATCAAAGCAACTGAGGCGTTTGAAGATCTGGTAACTACAACAGAAGTTAATGGACAGAACAGGTGTAGGTTAAGAATCAAACTCAGTAAAGGGTTTCCTTATCTAGTGAACTGGGTGATACAAGTCTGTGTCACGTCTCGTATGAAATCTTCCCCGCTACTGCCCGAGAGGAGGGAAGGGGGTAACAGCTCAGAATAGCTCAGAGTCAGTCAGGTTGTGTTGTGTTGCAGTTATTCAGATCTAGACAGCGGAATTCCTAGCAACTACTATATAAATTCCCCGAACTACATCACACAACTAGCTACACATTAAGGCACATGCATTACAATTCTCCCTCGTGTAGACGAAATGTTTCAGATATGAAATGAAAAAGAAATTATTAAAGTAAGACTGGGTTATTTGAATAATATTGGCGGTATAAGCAAACAACAATAATAAGATCATATACAAGTATGAATAGTAGGTGACCACGATGCAACTTGTACGAGTATACCAAGTTAACAAGGAATTTCTTAAAGTAATAGCTAAAGGTAAATGAATTAGATAATGAGGAGCCCAAGTGGAATTCATCATTAAGGAATAAAAAGAATGTAATATAATGTATATAAAGAAAGAGGAAGATAATTAAATCAGTTAATAACATGACAAAATAGAGCAAATAACTATGAGTTGTGTGACATTTAACAAAGCGAGTACACAAAGGTAAATATCACTGAGTGCTGTAACTACTACGGAAGTATGAATGGCTTAGGTTAAAAATGGCGTCCTGTACATAGGGTAGAGGTGCATTCGCAAGAAAAAGGCAGAAAAGCCCAGTTCTAAGCTTATGAACTAAAAGATCTTTGCTATTCAAGTGCAAAACTACTCACAAAGCCTTGCTAACCTTCATAGGAGTCGCAAAATCAAACCGCAAAATATCTAATTTGTTCGTCCATCCTATTTTCTTCTTTATCAGTCATAACTCCATAACAAAAGGCGTACGTGAACGTACTATACATCAAAACCTTCTTGTCAAGTGTAGATGTTTATTTTCATGTTTTGAAAAGTATCCAGGCTACGGTTCGCGAGTTACGGCCTGAAAACCGCATCACAGTCACCCGTAAGTACTGTATGCCATTTTGCGCAATATTGGTTAGCTATTGCTCATCTACAGTTAAAGAACGTACCGAAAGTCCCAAACAAATATTTTTATGGCAAGGCACCCTCGTTTTAGTCTTTCAGTATGCTTTGCATGTAACAGTTCAAAATTAACACTTGCTTTATGCATTATTATACTTCCACAAAAAGATCATAAACTAGAATACTAAAAATTTCATCTAAAATTATCTAGAAGTAGGAATAGCAAAAGTACACAGATAAGAGATGAAAAAAACACAGAAACAAGAGAGCATTCAAGATGGGTGGAGATCTGGAGACCTACTGTATAACCATTACTACATTGCACCAGCCACAAGTTTGTGGGAACAGTGTGGAATGTGGTAATGGGTATAGGTCTCCAAATCTCCTCACATCCTGAATGCTCTCTTGTTTCTTTCCTTTTTCATTTCTTATCTGTGCACTTTTGCCATTCCTACTTCCGAACAACTTTTGAAGAAATATTTTTTCTAGTAAGAGCGTAGTACGTGTGATAACATTAATACATTAATATGATAGGTAACATTACTATAATGATGTATAGGACCATCAATGTCATAGCAGAGAGCTAAGACCTCGTAATAACTTGACAGCCTGGCACACAAATGTTCAGAATGTGAAATGTCCTTTCCAGCTTTTCAGAGAATGTAAGCAAAACTTTCTTGACTTTCTAGGAATGTTCAATGCAGAATTATATGTATATGGGGGGGGCCCATCTTCCACCCACTTAGTGTAGTGGTGCCCTGTTTATAGGGTAGCTATACATCGAGTGACAAGCTAAATGATTTCCTGTAAACAGGAAAGCATTTACAACGCTGGGTTGTAACCTTATAACCAACCAACACGTGTTCCCAGAGCGATAACAAGTGAGTTGGTGGAGGGTTAGTGCCTCTCCCCAGAAAACAACTAACTAAAAATACAAACAAGAAGCCTCGGACCAGGACTGACCAAAAGATGATGACTAAGGACCAAACAAAGGACATGATATGGATGGCGACGTGGAATGTAAGGAGTGCAATTGATGAGGTGAAAGAGAGGGAGATTGTACAAGTACTTGAGGGTGCAAAAGTGGATGTATGTGGATTAACTGAAACTAAATGGAGAAGTGAGAGTGTGAGAGAATGGGAGTATGGATGGGGGATATGTGAAGGAGTAGGTGAGAATGAGAGGGCAAAAGAAGGAGTGTATATTGTTGTGAGTAACAGATGGAAGGAGAATATAAAAGAGTATGGATTAGTTGGCTAAGGATTGTGTGGGTAAGATTGAAAGTTGGAATACAAATGTGGGCAATTGTGTGCGTGTATGCGCCAACGCAAGATCGTGCAAGCAGAGTGAGATAAGAGTTCTGGACAAATGTGGAAGTGTGCATGGAAAACTTTGAAAGGAATGAGAGAGTGTTTTTGATTGGTGATATCAATGGTGAAGTAGGAAATGTGAAGATGGATGGAGTAGTTGGTGAGTGGGGTGTGCCTGCGCAGACGAATGAGAATGGCAGTGCTTTAGTGGACATTTGTGCTGAGAGGGGGTTGGTGATAGCCAATACCCTCTTCAGGCACAAAATAATCCACAAGTATGCATGGCGAGTGATGAGAAAGGTGAGTGGTGAACTAAATGAAAGGAAGGCAATGAGTGATTCTGTGTGTGTGGATGAAAGGATACGAAGATGTGTAATGGATGCAAGAGCATATAGAGGCTGGGGGAGTGGACTTTCTGACCACTTCTTGGTGATGGCCAGAATGAAGGTCCAAATAAAGTGGAGAAATAGAGTACTGCAGATGCAAGGAGAGTGAAAGGTTACAAGAGGATGAGATAAATGCATAATATAAGAGAGAAAGTGGAGGAACGATTGGGTAAATATGAATTGGAGCAGATGGGGGACGTGGAATGTGTGTGCAAGATATTCACAGAAGAAATATATACAGCACGTAAGGTGGTGTGTGGGGTGAAGAGAAGACGAAAGGGGGTGCAAGAATAGCATGGTGGAATGAACAGGTCAGACAGGCTGTGACACAAAAGAAGAAAGCATATAATGAATGGATGAGAAACAGGGGCGTGGCAGAAGTTGAGAGACAGAAGAGAGAGTTATTTACAGAAAGGAAGAGAGAGGTGAAAAGATTAGTAAGAGAGAGAGTAAGAAGAGAGTGGATGAGGAAATTGGAAGGAATTTGAGGGTAAAGAGCAGGGAATGTAAGAAAATGTTCTGGGAAAAGGTAAAGAGATTTAGATAGGGTGGCAATGAAGTTAGTAGGGGTGTGAAAGATATAAATGGCAGATTACTAGTAGAGAAGGGAGAAAAAGTGAGTAGATAGAGAGAACACTTTAAGGAACTGTTGAACATAGAGAATGAAACCAATGTGAGTATAAGTGGCTGGGGAATGGCTTGGAGAAGGAGGGAGGTGAGAAGAGAGGAAGAAATCAGTAGGATGGAAGTTGTGAAAGCAATGAAGAAAGTCAAAATGGGGGAAGCTCCAGGAAGTGATGGAGTGTGTGGTGAAATGTTGAAGCATAGGGGAGAGATAGTAGTAGAATGGATGTGGAAGATGTGCAGATTGGTCTGAGAGGAGGGTAGAGTCCTGGAGGATTGGAAATCTGGTATAATAATTCCCTTGTACAAAGAGAAAGCGGAGAAAGAAATGTGTGGTAATCATAGGGGCATTTGTCTTCTTAGTGTAACAGGAAAGGTATATGGTAGGATACTTACTGACAGAGTTAGGCAAATAACAGAGGAATTAGTTGGAGAAAAACGGGGAGGCTTTAGGAAGAGAAGAAGTTTTGTAGATCAGATATTCACTCTTAGATCTTTAGTGGAAAAGTTTCTAGAGAAGGGAAAGAAGTTGTATGCTGCCTTCATGGATTTGGAGAAAGCATATGACAGGGTGGATAGACAAGGATTGTGGAAAGTATTAAGAATTATGGAGTAGATGGGAAGTTGTTGAATGCCGTGAAGAGTATGTATGAGGGTGCTAAGGCTGCAGTGCGTGTGGATAGTGAACTGAGCGAATTTTTCTGTTTGAAGGTTGGGTTGAAACAGGGATGTGTCATGTCTCCATGGTTGTTCAATCTGTACATGGATGGGGTTATAAAAGAGATACAAGGTAGGGCAGTGGATGTTGGAGTGGGCCTAATGAGAGAGGGCAGTGTTTGGAAACTCCCTGTACTGTTGTTTACAGATGATAATGTGTTGTTAAGTGAAGACGATGGGGAGCTGCAAGGCTTGGTGGATGAGTTTGGAAGAGTGTGTAAGAAACAGAATCTAAAGGTGAATGTAGGGAAGAGTAAAGTTATGGCCTTCGAGAGAAGTGAAGCCAGTGAATGAACAGTGAGGTTGGATGATGAGGAAATGGATAATGTATGTACATTTAAGTACTTGGGTAGTGTGATGAGTAAGGATGGAAGTTTAGAGGGTGAAGTGCTTGAAAGGGTACAACAAGGAAGAAAGGTTGCTGGCTCCTTGAAAGCAGTGATAAGAAACAGGGAAGTGATCATGGAAGTGAAAAAGTTACTACATGACAGTATTGTGATACCAACTCTAACGAATGGAAGTGAAGCTTGGACGTTGTTGGAGGGACACAAGTCAAGAGTGAGAGCAGTGGAATGAATTATTTGAGAGGAGCCTGTGGAATCACATGGAGAGACAGACTGACAAATGAGGATGTGAAGGAGCGTTTTGGTGTGGATGTGGATGTGATAGGAAGCATTACGAGAAACACACTGAGGTGGTTTGGCCATGTGGAGAGGACGGGGAGTGAGAGACTGACGAGGGGAGTGTATGTGAGGTGCAGGGGGAGAGAGGGAGGGGAAGGCAAGGATGTGATGGAGGGATGGGGTGGAGAGGTATATGAGAGTGGGGGATGTGAAATGGGAGCGGGGCAGTGAAATGGCGAGAGACAGGGTGACTTGGAGGCGATTTGTTTGTGGCTACCCCGTATGGGATGAAGGTATCTGGGAATCTATCTATCTATATATTAGATAGACAGACAGATAGACAGATAGATTTAATTAGAGAGAGAGAGAGAGAGAGATACCTGGTATATTAATTGACTGGTAGACTGATAAACAGATACACAATATGTAGTTCTGTGCACAAGTAGAGGCGGAGGCGGCTGTGGTGCAGTTAGTGGTGGTCTTGGCGCTGATACAGGTGGCAGGGCCGTGGGAGGCAGTGCTGTCATGTTCTCATTGCAAACCTCCACAAATGCAGGACTGGCTGCTTATTTTTCAAATCATTTCCTGATTTAAATATTCAGTGTTTTCCTGGCCTAAGTAACTTTGTAGCAATCCTAAATTCATGGTATCTCTTTTCCTTACATCTGACACAGGACCATTATGTTCAGAAATCCTACATGATTGAATGCGATAGGATGATACAATGGATGAAGTCTCAAGAATGGCTGATAAAAGATGTGATACATCTGAATATTCATAAAGTCAGAGCGGTTTAGGTAATCAGTCATGTCCAACTGAGAAGAGGTAGTATTTACATCATCAAAGAGAAAGGTGGAAGACGTATTAATAGGCACAAAAATTTAAACATTTTGAGAACGAATTACATTATGATAGCGTGTTCCGCATGTAGACAGAGAATGGAACAATAAATAGTCTGGAACAATGTAAAAACATGACGCTTCAAGTATTTTTATACATGGACGTTTGGACAGATAACACTAACAAATAATGGATCACGAAAATAGAGGCAGTGCACTTGGGCCAAGTGAGTTTTGGAAAACGAATATAATTGGAGCTGGTGTGAAGGAACATACAGAAAAATAGTCTTTGCTGAAAGATTACACATACGAGCATTTCTGAAGGGAGCAGCCATGATAGGGAGTGCACTAAAGAGGAACACAAGACAAAGGCAAAGGGTTTATGCAACTGACAAACTCAAATGTAAGAATTCAGGCTGGACAAAGGCAGCGGGTACGTGATGAAACAAGAAAAAATCAGCGTACATAGAAGCTGTACGTAGGAAACGTGAGGAGCGAAGGAAAAGGAATTAGTTGAAAGAGATCGGAGCTGACTGGGGAATGAAGTGGGATATCGTCGAAGAAATGATAGTTTCTTATAGAGGATAGTATAATTCCAGGCTGATTAAATGGAAAATAGGATCAAGACCGAAGTCAATGTGAGCCCATTCCAAGACGAAGTCGAAGATCTGACATTGGAACAGGGTCTAGACTCTACAGTCACATGACCACTGGCAGCATCTTCTGAAAGGTGTACAAATTCCTCAACTTGCAGTATTAATGACTGGAGATACAGATACAGTAAGTCAAGATGGAAGGTGATATACAATATTTCTGTGCTAATATTAGGCTTATCACCCACTTCCACAAGGACAACTTGTTCAATTGTGTACCTATTTCATTCATATTCATACCAATATAACTTATGATGAACTTTTATCAGACTATTCTGTGCCTCCAGCACCGTGTCAAAAACTTCTACATGTGCATGATATGCTTACAAATCAGTAGATATTGCAAACCCAAAAGTACCACCAAGAACCTTACCACCGAGATCAGACCTCGCTTTACACGTGATCTTCCAATAGAGGCACTGTGAAGTGGTGAACCATTTTAAACTTGCAAATATATTTTAAATAAGCCCCCAAATTCATTGTAATGAATCGTAACCCAGCAGGATCCATTGCCATGTTTACTGACCAAAGAATCGGGTATGGATCGTGTGACAGACAGTTGACTGGCAAATTCAGAAGTTCCTGGGTGACTGTCAGCATACTCTGTAGAACATATCAGAGGAAGACGACGTCCCCCACTATCATTGCTTCAAACCAGGGGCTACAATGCCCTCCGGTAGACCCCACCTCCTCCCCCCATCACCCAGGTATGAAGCAAATGCGGCAAGCGCCAGCAAGGCTGTCCACGTTCTCAGCAACATCTTACCTATAAAATGAATAGAGGTTAGTGTTCAAAATAATAAGGTAAGTGGTCCTGATAGCTGGAGGAAGAATCACAAGAAGCACTGGGGCAAGTCGTTGAGAGAAGCTTTTTGTCTGTATTCATTAACAGGATGAGTTGGAGATGAAAGGGGTTGTAAAAATAGAAATAGAAGAAAGGGACATAGGAGATGTACGGTAATAGGATGTCCCGTAGAGGGAGGAGAGGTTATGGGAGATGCATTACCGAGTGTTTCCAAACTTTCTTCCCACTGGAAAGACGTGGGAGTTCCCTTAACATCATCAGCATGGTCCTCTTACTTTCACATGATTAAAAATCTTTAATCTCAGATTTATTATTTCTATAACACAAAGTGTGGGCCCGTAAATTTCTCATCCAACTTAGGAGTCTGAATATGCAAACGAACGAACACTAAATCCCGAAATTCAATACTGATAGGTAAGGCAGAGCTATTTTGGCGATGTAGCATGCCCTTAATTTTGTTAGCTTAGGAGGCTACCTTATACTTCTTCCACAGCGATAATATTTGACATGTGACACTTTATTACTCTCTTCTTTGTTGTTTATATATCTCTTATATTGGCAAAGATAGCATACAAAGATGTATTTACATGCAAGATACAAAAACCAGATGGTAAGGAAACATTTCTAAGCAGCCTTCTTAACCGCCGAGAATAAGGTCGTGAAACAAAGTAAAACCCAAACTATATAAAACTGGATCATCTGCAGTTTGTGCTACTTTCCCTAGTGAGATATCTACATAAAGATTTTATGTATCAAGACCCGACTTGAGGTAAAAATAAAACTGCATGTAATCGAATTACATGCAGCCTGTCAAGCTTTCCCAGTAAGATATATAGTACTCGACAGATAAGACCAATGCCTGGCCAAAACTTAACCTTTCACGTCTCCACTTACCCTCATAATCACACACATGTATCCTTTTCACCACATATTCACATCCATCTTCTCTGCTAGATTATATCAATTAACCTCTTGCACCAATGACCTACATCTTAATTTTATTTTTCTAAACGTTCTTTCACGTTCAAGAGATAATTGTTTTTTACTGGGTAAGTTAGATATTGTATTTATTAGTCTGTTGAGAGCGAGACGGCTTTAACAAAGTAAACAAAATCTTTTAACATCCAGTCAGTGGCCTTCCTTAATTTATACTTTTTCATGAGGATGAAAACGCATAAAGGTGGTCTCATTAGAGAACATCATCTTCTAGATAATGAGGTCCAATCTTTGTATTCTCTTGCAAAGTCAAGGTGTTTCTGGTGCATTTATTACCTCAGCCACGAAAGTTACGTTTTACCCCGCGTTGGTTTTAAGCTTGTCTGTCTGTCTATCAGCAGGTTTACAAAAAAAGTTCTTAATGAATATCAATGAAATTTTGTGGAAAGGTGGGCCATGTACTGTACCAAGATGGCAATGGCATTGGCGGAGGTATGTGCTCTCTAAGCACTTTCTAGTTTGATAAGAAGTGGTTTCTTGTCTGCGAACATGATGGCAGGTTCAGATCCATCTGCAGCCGGTGCTGGATGGTGAGAATAGAGATAAGCTTGTACGAGCTTGGGATGATTAAGATGTGCAACCTTAATACCAGGAGTTTTAAAGCACCTCACGCCTGAGGAGATTGTCTGACGTTGTCATTTTTGATAAGGGTTTCTTGGCGGAACGTCATTTGATGGGAGGCCAAGGACAATCTCCTTACCGACCGTTGGACTATCTGGTTCTCTGTGCTTTTTTTTCGTAGGGATGTTCTCTTGGTTCCAGGCGACAATACGAGCCTTTGCCTCATTACTTGGAGCGGTAGCACCCGTATCTAATTACTAGACTGCACATAACATCAAATACATCAGGAAGCAATATCCATGGGAGTGAAATCTTCAATACTATCCCAGACCTCAGCTGGAGCGTGACAGAGTTAGGATTAAAAACTGCGTTCGGTAAAAAAAAAAAAAAAAAAAAAAAAAAAGGAGGGAAGCCAATTAATACCAGACTGAAATCGGGCTGTCAGTATGACATACACTGCAAATGAAACAAGTTGATCCAGGCCAATGTATTTTAGGGCAAAGTGACCAGTTTCTTTTGCGTAGTATAGCCTACCGTAGTGTGTGTGTGTGTGTGTGTGTGTGTGTGTGTGTGTGCATGTTGTTTGTATGTATATATATATATATATATATATATATATATATATATATATATATATATATATATATATATATATATATATATCATTGTGATTATATGTCATATATGAGTGGTAGGTGGTGGCGACCATCATCCACGCACTTGATGTAATGTTGCCTACTTCTTCCTTAGCCTTTATCATTCTTTTTCTGTGCCTGTCCTCCTCTCTTCCTATTTCTCCCATCTTTCCTATCACTTCTTATTACTTTTCTTTCCTTTTCAGGTGGCTTAACATTGAGTGACAAGCCTAATGGTTTACCGTAAGCCAAGAAACCATTTACAACGCTGGGTGGTAACCATATAGCCAAACCATACGGGCTCCCTACGTGTCAACAAGTGGGTTGATGGAGGATTAGTACCCTTCCCCGTTAAACAAATAACTTAAATTCAAATGGCCACCCCTTACGGGATTATGGCGTCTGGCAATAGACAGATAGATAGATGCCATATGCCAGATGATTCATGCAATTAAAGAATGAGTTCGACACATCAGGATGGTAATGGGCTAAATAATTCAGCGTCGTTGAGACCCTTCGTTTCTTAGGACCTAAATTTACTAGTACATTCTCTGTATTCTCTTTATTCACTGTTACAGCGCATTAAAGTGCATTGATTAGTACTGGTTTCATTATTTTAATCGTCACTATAGTCATCACCATCCTAATCATCATCATCAATAGGAACCCTATTCACCACATTCACATGCAGTTGGCCGGATCTAAACCGCATCTCTTTGATCTTTGAGGGACGTGGATCAAACGAGAATGGAAATCCTAGGCACACTTTCTCCCTTCCCTCCTGAATCAGTGGCATTATGGGGCTTCGTGGGGTGCAGTAGTGAGTGATGGCTGAAATGTACATTATATTCCCGTCGTATATCTTTCGCCTAGAGAGTTACATTCGCATTGTTAAACTCATCAGTCAGATGACGCATTTCTGATTATACTATTCCCCTCATCAGACTTTAAATCTACTTAAGACAGACATTTAGTACTGAAGGGGTTAATAAAGGGTGTATCTAAACCCTGCAATAAGAAGACTCTCTTGCAAACTGAACATAATCCCCTAGAGGTAGCAAAAATGAAATATGAGTGTTACTGATTGCCACTGAATTCAAATTATTGAAACTGAGAATGTGAAGATGCAGGCAAACACTCAGTTTTGTAAATCACTACTGAAACACAAACGGAAAACCTCAGTGAAGTTTGACGTTTTGTCTCGTTACTAATATCATTCATTCATTCATTCATTCATCATCCAGTCCTACATTGCCCCATGAGGAGCGTAGGAGCCCGGGGCTAGGAAAGTTGGTTCTCACATTTAAGATGAGAGTGACTAGGCTCACTCATCCCTGAGTGGCAGTACGTGAGCAATAAACACGAACCACTCCTTGGATATAATTAACTTCACCGGGTCAATCCGACTGGAGCTCCGTAATTACCCACTAAACCACCAGGCGCCAAAATTTGGTTATACAGTATGGTTACCACCCAACGTAGTAAATGGTTTCCTGGTGAACAGGAAACCATTTGGCTTGTCACTCAGTGTAGAGTCACCTACAGGCAGAAGGACGAGGAAAGAATGAAGCAACTAAAGACAGAAGAGGATGGAAAGAAAGAAGGATGGAGGAGAGGAAATGGCAGACACCCGAGAGAAGCACTACATCGAGTGAAAGAATGGTGAGCACCCCCACCTACCACAATTCGTTACTAATATTGCTGTGCAAAGCATAACACAGTTGCCTTTTATTATGCTGGAAGGGGATATCAATGTCCCTTTGTAATTAGAGCTTGTGTAGATCGTCGAGTTTTAAGTTTTAATAACATCGGTATCTACCTAGCTTTATATCAATCTCTGTTTATCTCGCACCACGTCTCTCTCTCTCTCTCTCTCTCTCTTGCCAGATGCCTTAATCCCGGATAATTTGGCGAGAAATGAATCGCCTCACTGTCACTCTGTCCTCCACCATCAGGCCTCCCTTCCTCCAACGCACATCGCCCTTAATCATGTACCTATCCACCTCATTCCTCCACTGCATCTTAGGTCTCCCCATGTACCTCACTCCCATACACTCTCTTAGTCAATATCTCATGCTTCATTCACTTCATAGGATCAAAGATCTCCACTTCTTCAAACACTTTCCGGCACCTTCATATCAATAGTACGATCTTTACATATTTTCACAACAATGTATTTATTACTAGTGATGAATAGGGAAGACTGATTTATTCATTCTCCTCGTAGCTGTTTCGCATCGGAACTTTGGTAATCAAAATGGTTATTCATCATTATCATCATCATCTAATCCCGAGTTGCCCCATGAGAAGCGTAGGAGCCCGGGGCTAGGCAAAGTTGGTCCGGAATTTAAGATACGAGTGACCAGCCTTAATCATCCCTGAGTGGCATTACGTGGACAATAAACCCAAATCACCCCTTGGATATAAACCGACACAGGCTCAATCCGGTTGGAGCGCCTTAATTATCCACTAAACCACCAGGCGACATACCTTGGTTATATGGTTACCACCCAGGGTAATTAATGGTTTCCTGGTGAACAGGAAACTTTTTGGCTTGTCGGTCAGTTAGAGTCATCCGCAGACATGAGGAAAGGAAAAGAATGAAGGAAAGGAAAAGAATGAAGGAAAGGATATAAGAGGAAGGAAGGAAAGAAGGAAGGACGAGATGAAAGAGCAGCCATACGAGAGCAGCACTACAACGAGTGAGTGGATGGTAAGTGCATTCACCTACCGTTTTACTGTTACCTTTTTCGTTCGTTCTACCAATTTCCTCACTACTGTCTCATAATGATGGTCTTCATCATGATCATCACCATTAAACAATTTGTCATAATCCACCTATGTCTCACATCATAATCAACACTCATTCTCTTCCTCCTCCTCTCCTTCTCTCAATCCTTCCCTGAGCTGCCTCTCAACTGCCTTGGTTATGCAGTGTTAGAAAAGTAGTAAAGGTTATTCTAGCAGCAATTCTCCACCTTCCCCCATCATCGAGAGTTGTCAGTGCCTGCAACTTACATCACAGTCTTGCTTTTATTTTATTTTTCCTCCCGTCGGTCAATTTTATTTTATGTTTATGGCTGCTGGAAAGGGATGCCCTCACGTAACGTTACCGATATGAACAAAAGGTGGAGCTCCCCGTTATGCAAACGTCCCTAAATTCCATTCCTCTCCATTCCTTTTTTCCGCAATGAAAAGATGGACTGTGGAATACGAACAGCTTCGGCCTGCAGTCCGTTGGTTCACATTCAGGTGAGCCTGGGGTCGCAACTACTGTTCCTGTTGTTAATTTTAGGAAAGCCTCTCGTGCGGAAAGGGTAAGAAATGGTGTCTATTAACTACTTCCATTCGATAATTTCTTTATGAGTAATTCTTTATATTATTCATATTACCAGCAGACGTTATAATCTGGCTTTGGCAAGTCGCTCATCGTAAGGAGCAAAATCGTGATATTGAATTAATCCACAAGCAAACACAAATGGTCGGTAAAACCAGCTTGGTTTCGTCGAAAATAATAAAAAGGAAAATGAGAGTTGTAAAAGCCAAAGAAGTCTGGAGCCGTTTGAGGAACTGAGTCTGAAGTTGGTGGCAAATATTGGTTGGTAGAAAATAATCTAATAGACTTGCTGTGTGAGCACACCTGATTTATTCTATTGTTGCACTGCTATTGATAACTGGTAAATGGAGTGCTTAAATCGTGTCTCATTACTATGATGTATTATAAAACCAAATCTGAATTAGAATGGATGAGTGTATTTACTCGAGTTCTATGGGAGGAAAACTATTTCACACCACTCATAAACGCTATTTATTTATTTACTTGGTACGAATTTATATGTAGTAAGAGAGTATATTGGTTTTCAAGCAGTAATATAGGCATTATAAGCATTGTTTCACTCACTAATACCTGACCTTTTTTTGCCACATTACCTGATCATCATTTGTAACTGTTTCTTCTTCTAATGCTATGTAAAGTTTGTCCTCCACATTGTCATTGATTGGGGTATCACTCTGGCCCTGAATTTCGTACTGTGGCATGACATGGCTATACTGGCCAGGTCACTGATAACAGGTGAATTGCTGAGATGATGGCATGCAGGGGGGGGGGAGGAGGTCATGCTGGGTAAGGCATTGTCCCTGCCTGGCATCGTGTAGAGGAAGGTGTCACGTGTATACGTACCAAATATTACTCGCGAAAATTGAAAATTGTGCAAATTAGGGACCTTGCAATTTTTTCGCGTTTATGTACGTCGACGGGATTGGCAGTGACAAAACATGTGGACGTTAAAGAACGTCGACGGGACGCCGCAGGTTAATCATACACAGATATATAAAAAAATATGTATTCGGGATTTTCTCTCATACTTAATAATATATAAATAAAACCCTCACTTTCTTTTGTCTTAGGTATGCCATGCAATGAAGCACAACAGCCACAACCTTTTAGTGGTTTCGTTTGGGACTTCTTATTCCTCGCCGGATACACACTTCAGTGAGCTAGAATACTCGCATTGGTCAGAACTCAGGAGTCGCTGCTTCGAATATCGATGTACGAAATACCCGTCGGTGCAGTTGCCATGATATCACAACTGGGTATTGATTCTCCTTTGAACGTTACCGGTACCATTATTTATATCATTACATTCTTTATTGGTGGCCACAGGTTACTGTAGCATTTGCATTTTCCTATCAAATAATATTTGATCAACACTCAGTAACATATTAAAAAAAGAAATGTCTTCGTTTCTTCTCATCGGTCATCACCATCCAATCACAGTCCACCTTGCTCAGGCTGAAGGGGTTGTGTGATCATAATAAATCTACTTGTGTTTAATACGAATCAGATACCAGATATCTACATACTGTACATCAGATTATTTGGATGCACTTTCTGCTTGGGCAACTGTACATATTTTTGAAAATGCTAATAAAGAGTAAGCTCTACTCCATATTCTATGTTCATGAGGGAATTCGATATAGGCCTACACATAGAAAATACTTATTTGATATTATTCTCACTGTTTCGTCGGCTCTTGCTAAAGGTACGGGAAAAAGTATTGCGATATATCATTACAGAGATTCATTTCCATAGCTGACATAGGAACAGACATAGCTTGTAGACTTTTATTTTCACTAGGTTGAACGGAAAGGCTTTGCACTAAGCTCTATATTTCATTTTATTTGTACATTATCAAAGCAGAGCTAGGATTCATTTACCAAAAGAGTCACAAACTGACTGCAGGCTGACGGTTCATGATTATTCTCTCAGGAAGGCAACAGCAGCAAATCTAAAACCATGGAATGAAAAAAGCTCAGTAACGGGGAAAATATACAGTATGTAGTCCCTGCTCTAGAGTTAATAATGCAAAGAGTTATTTTTTATTTTTTGTGTTCCAATCTTCATGGAGAAATAACCTGCAGCAGTGGATGTTGAATCCAGGTCAACATGTGTACTGATGAGTGAACAGCAGGGTGGGATTTTTTTTTTTTTTTAAATATATGAATGGATTTTGAAACTCTAAACACAAATGTTTATGAAATCCATGAATATTTAGTGGTGCCTCAAAGCACCTGAAATTTGATGCAATGATATCAGTAATGAACTCATAATACAGTACAAATATTTGGAGAAAATTTTTGTTTGCATACCGTATGTGCTTACATAACTAATATTTTCTGCTATTGGGTACGCTTATTGTTCATCACTCAATCAGTGTAGAATACTATCATCCTGTTGTTTCATTGTTTACCGGTTAGTGATGGAAATAAATTTCATTTACAACAGCTGTGTCATTCAGTGCTGCCCTGTAGCTCAGGTGGTGTGGTAATGTGTTTTAGTTAGGAGACTAATTTCTGTTTGTTCAGCAGTACCAACATAATGCTAAACCCACCTTACTCAGTTATTCATGTGAATCCCAGAAACAAACAAACAGACAGATGCACTGAGGCTAATTCAAAAACTGCTGTTAGTGTTCACTTCAGGCTATAATATCTTGAAATTTAGTCATTCACACTATTGATTTCTTTATAATTTACGTTTATGCACTCACCTGTATTTCTGTTTATACCATTACAGATTAAGGTAAAAAGTTGTTAAAGTTTACTTCTAATTGCCATATAATACATTCTTAACAACAAAAGGACATGGCTAATGCAGTGAATAATTTAAAAACCAGTAAACAGAAAAATACTTTCAGCTATCTCACTTTTTGGAGCAACTGAGTTTACTGGAACTCAACGTCCATCATGTAAGGTAGTTATTCTACAAGTGCCAACGGCAGTGACATATTTGAATAAAATCTCCAATTCTCACAATCTCTCAATTACAAATACAAGCTAAAGTTACGATGTGTCATAATAATTGCAGATATATTATAAAAAATGACCAGAAACGTAAAGATTTTGAAGGCAAGTTGCAAGAGTTTAAAAGAAAAAATAAAACGATTTTCGACATTGCAGCCTGTAAGTGTGTGGAATTCTCGCTGTGTTTATGCATGAAGTATCGTAAAGTTCCAATTGAAGAACTTTCCTTTTTGATTGACTTACTGAGTTCCAGGAAGATGTCTATCCAAGGTATTGATCACGAAACTAGTAAGTGTTTCTAGTGATAATATCAGGCTGTGGTAATCATATTACGGGTTGTCAGGAAGTGTAAAGTGGAGACTTCGTTACCCAACTTCAGAGGTCTCCACAAGTCCTATGGTACTCGATGAAGGCTCAACAAACATCCCAGAAGAAAGCTGAAGGTATGTGCCATAAGCATACCTAATTATATTATTCTAGGACTAATAACTGATTTTTGGCAAATATTTTTAGAGAGTCTGTCGGAGCACGAATATGCCCGCAAGACACGCAAGTCAGGCAAAAACAACCCTGCGGTTTAGGGGTTAACCTAATATTTTTAACCAGGAAACGTGCCAGTTCTTGAATTGCTCAAATCTCTGAGAACGGGCAGTTTACTGGTTAACCTAACTCTACACTTACGATTAATGACAGGAAGCTGAGAATCCCTATGCAATCTCGGGCAGGTCACATTTTAACACCCATCATGGGTGTGAACACTCATGTGGATAATGTGCATTCTCTGGGAATCCTCAGAGAGGCCCACAGCTCGAGACGTTCCACAAGGTAATTCAAACACAGCCTCGGATTGTCCCTATGGGGTTCTCGAACTTTCCTCTTAACCTACGGTACATGTGTATGTACAGGCCCTGGACATGATGTGTCCTGTGGGGCCAACGGGCGAGACATCAGGTCTGCACCCACTTCACCACTGCCCTGTCTCTCAACTGCTTCAGAGATTATGGGTGTGGATTCAAACGGCACAGGAAGGACATGTCCCTGATTCGTGGTACGTTGACACACACTGCAGGAAAGGACAAAACTATCTATTTCCGGTCCCATTCCTGGCCAGAAAAAGTCAGCACGGATACAGCCCTGGGTTTTCCTTTTGCCAATGTGACCTCCTGAAGCTGAACAATGACCTCATTCTAACACTACTTGGCGGTACTTTGCGGGAACGACAAACTGCAGTTGAACCTCGTCCTGGGGTGTTCATGACTCACGGTACAGCCGTCCTTGTTTACAAAAGAACTTGGCTTGACCTCCCTGTGAGTACTTTATCACTCTACCCTTTTGTTTCCTCCGCATGGCAGCAAGTGTCGGGTCAGAATGTTGTTCTTGAACAACAACTTGACTACAAATCAGATCTTACAGCGATGCAATGGTCAACAGGGTGATACAGTTCGGAGCCTCAGTCATGGCTCGTGTTTCTGCAGCTGAAATCTGAGTAGCGTCAACTTCGGTGCAACTATACTTGGCACCTTCTATGTTGCCTATGATAAGGTTAAACAAAGGTTCTGGCATGACAACTGCGACTGTCGTACCAGTGTAAAATGGAGATGCCACCTGGATACGTGCCACAGGGAACAATCTCACTGATCCATCAATAAGGTTAGCTTGGATCTGCCGACCTGTGTATTCCTCAGGCCAAACTAGACTGCCTGACAGAGCAACCTGAGGTACCATTGTCTCTCAAGACCTTCACAGGAATGCCTCCCACAAACCCTGGCTGAACAAGGAAGGCACTGTTACCTGTGGAAGGGCCTGTGGAGGAAGCAGCCAGCCACTGATGAGGCTGCTGAATAAATGATGCGGGAAACATGGTGCCCTGAGAACTAGATGTCTGAGGGGTCGTACTCACTATCTGGGGAGATGGAACACTGACCAACTGTAGAGGAGTTTTCACTGTCGCTGGGGGACTAGTGAACTGTGGGGAAGTACCCTTACTGCTAGGGATGACACCACCATGCTGCGGCTGAGGAATGAAGGCTGCATTTGCCTCCTGCCTCCGATACTCTGGTGCTGGTGCTGAAAAGGTTTCTCCCGATCTCTGATTCCATGGCTGATACTGCTGCTGGTTAGGGTACCTGTTGTACAGCTTGCAGTTAGATTTCTGAGTGTTTTGCCCCTGGTCCTTCTTCTGCGGTTTTGGAACTTGGCCATTATTCTGGGAACGGCCTTGTTGCTGGGGTTCTGTCTGAGATGGTTTCCCAGATTTGTCAGCTTTCCTGTTCCAGGTGTGCTGCTTACGAGATTGATACCCGTAAGCAGTGAAGAACGCATCAGCCTTCTCCACCATTTGGCTGGCGTCCCTTACCTGGCAGATCTTAAGCTGAGCCATAAGTTCAGCAGGCCACAACTTTTCTAGCTGCATGCACAGCATAAGGTCGATTATCCCCTCATGCGTGGAAGGAGTTTCATCTTTCTCCATCTGTAGTGCCACACATTTGATATTCATGTATGTACTTAGTAGTACTGTAATTTTAAGTTAGATAGGGTGTAACCTGAATATTAGTTTATAAGTTCCTACCCTAAGTAGTAATTCATATATTAATAACTACTGTAGGGTTAACTCTATTTTTATATGTATGTATCTCTGTATCTATGCAGTGGGTGATGTAATTGTGGATGTTGAGCTATGGGAGTTCCCCGTCTCGTAGAGTAACGAATAACAGACAGATGCGCCAACTTTTCTTGTCGTTGTTGGGCGCCGAGTTTAAACGTTAAACAGAGTAATGATGAATATACAATTCTTTCCGTAACCTAGTTGTGAAATGTTTGCTAATGAAGCTGCTAGAACACAAGTATGTAAGATTAGCAGTCCAAAAGGCCTAAATAATGTCATTGGTGAGGATTTAAAGTCCCGTTTATCTTGGCCGTCACTAGATGGCATGAGCTGCTCTCAGATTCAAATTGAGATAGTGATAGAATCAGTATCTAATTTAAGTAAGGATAAATCCCAAATTTTCCCCAATTCAATCAAAAGTCCTGGCGTCATGGGTTCACTGCTAAATAAATTGTAAAGAGAATTGAAACCCCCTATATTTCAAAAACACCACCTCATTTGACTTGAGCAGTGGCGTCCTTAGTGCCCGACATACCCCACTTGCTGCCCAAACATCGTGTATAACAGACGTTCGTTTAGGTGAGTCGTCCACATTTCTTCTTCCTCCCCCTCTTTTTCTTTGTTTAATCCTTACTTATTATGAACTATGAGAAGTAATATTGTTGAGAGTTTAACGTAGAGTGACTTGCTGCCCAGACATCGTGTGTAACAGACGTTCGTTTAGTCCCCAGACACCGGCGGCGACGACCGTGTGAGCACACCATTATTCCCAAGTATTGCCCATAGACTTTTACACTTACACTTACACCACTCACGAGTTATTATTACAAACCGAAGGTATTTGATGTGTTATTAATGATTCTATCAAGTGAATTCTTTTTTTTGTAGATAAGGAATAGAAATAAAAGTGATATGTTCTGTAACGGAAAGGAAAATTCAAATTCATCAACTGTTCTCTTTCTTTAAAATTAGTTTATTAGAAAAATTATAATCAGGAGCGTGGAAGGGAACTTACTGATTGTGAGCAATAATGTGATATTTAAGTTGTACCTCGAGGCTAAACAAGCCCGAGTGATTGAGGTGTTCCTAGTGATTGTATTTCTTTTTTTTTAATTATTCCTCGAGGCTAGACAGGCCCGAGAGATTATGTATTTCTAGTGATTATATAACATTGTCGATGGTGAATTGTAAAAAATACTGATTTGATGTGAGAACCGAGAAAACTATATGAGGAGAATACCTTATATGGGTGAAAGATGAATACAAATAATCATTCTTATTGATTCGAGGCTATGCCAGCCCGAACAGACAATTCATACCCGTAAAAGTGTCCCTGTCTTGAGGCCAATGTTGAGCCCAAGAGTAACGGCCAAAAAGAAAGTAAAGTACAACGACTCCATATCTCGAGTGTATCAAATTGTTTCGTCTGGTAATAATGTTAGAGGAATGATCACCCAAAAGCCTTAGTAACATTTACAATCTTCTCTCATACTAAAAAGGGTCATGTAATAAAAAATGTTTTGTGGAAATTAACAGGATTATTAAAGTAAAGTATATAGCATTTTCTTTTCTTTATTAGTATACTTAATCAAGGAAATTATGTCCTCAAGCCAAATTCACTCCCCTTCCAATTCAAGATTCCTTCGTTGAGGGAACGACAACCACCTGAGGTACCGACTAAAATCTAAACTCGGCCAAAAACTGCAAACGCTACCACAATTCATTCTTTTCATAAATATTTACCATCCACAATACTAAGTCGAGTACCACTTGTATATCCATGGGTGAGTTGATCAATACCCACAACAGGTAAGAAAATACATACCACTAGCATCACACTGGTGAATACCGGTGGGGCAACATTCATAGCTTTACACTGGTGTCAACTGGTGGGATAAAGTTTCAGGTATTACACTGGTGGCAGCGGTGGGATAAAGTTTTTGGTATTACACATCCACTCATCTAAGGAAGCATGAAGCCAATCAAGGAACTGAGCATCAGTCTCTTTTTCTTGTGAACGCGCCTCATAAACTGACTCTTGGCGTCATCAACTGTGAGACCATACGCTTTGATGAGTGTGGCCTTCATCATCTCATAAGTGAGATTGTCTCCATGAATTCTGTGGAGAATATCGAGGGCAGGGCCATCAAACAAGCTAAGAAACTGGGGCCACTTAGCTGCCTCATCCAGCTGGTACAGCTGAGCCTTGTCTTCGAAACGAGCTATGGATGGCTCGATTCGCTCACCTTTCTTGTATGGAGGAAGCTTGATGTGTGGGGTCACCAGAACATGTGCAGGGAGAGTGCTCATGGAGCTTGGGTTAGCTGCACCAGATGTGTCTGAAGCCAAGGAGTCTCGCTTGAGCTTCAACATCTCAAGTTCATGCTTCTCATGTGCCTCGCACCCGGCACGTTCGTGTTCTCATTCTCTCTCTCGTTGTTCTAGCTCATATTGACGTTCTCTCTCACGTTGTTCTAACTAGAGTTCGCGTTGTTTTTGCTCATGTTGATGTTCTCTTGCGTTCCTCGCGCTGTTCTCACTCATGTTCGCATTCTCTTTCACGATGTTCTATCTTGAGTTTGCGTTCTTTTTGCTCATATTAATGTTCTTCTCGCTCGTGTTCACTTTGAATTCTACGCTCTTCGCGAGCATCATTCTCACGTTGCTGCTTGTAACTAAACCGAGAGAGTACATAATCTCTGACTTTTTCAGGGTTACTAAGCCCCATATCTTTAGCTTCCTGTAAACAGACGTTGGTAGACATGATGCTAACTCAGTCTGAGTGAACTAAAGACTAAGTACTGACTGCTATTTTGCAGAGAAATGCCAATAATTAAGAGTAAAGAATATAGGCACAGGTTAGTGGTGATTAGTTTTATCTAGTTAAACTGGTAAAGAAAGAATTAAAAAAAAAAAAATAACTGACCGTGGAAACTATTACGTAAAATAGAAATGAATTATTAATCACCAGTAAGATAGTGCATATATATTTTAATGATAAATACCTAAGTATGAGTGAGTATTATCTCATTAATAACTTTAAAGCTAGGAGTTAATATCATGGCGAGGTCGCCAGATGTCACGTTTTTTTTGGAAATTTATATATTAAAGAATACTTTAAATGTTACTTGAAAATAGGGGTAAAAATTGACTTGTGAAATCAAGCAGCAAGTTTTACTTTATGCCGGGTTACTTCACCGATTCTCTAAGGATGAGAATTTACAAACTTTCTCAACAGTACACAGCAGAGACTAATTACTCACACGTGCTGTTTGTTAGTACCGTTAGCCTCTAGATAAAGTGATTCCACCCCTGACGATCAATAACTGATGCTATTAATGATAAACAGGTTCTTGCCAGTGCATTTGCTCCTGACTGGCACAACGGATTTAAGCTTAATACAAAAGGACCGGCCTAAGTACCTGTTATGAATAATACAAAGTGTCTGTGCAAACTAGGAGTGGCAACTAGAATAAGCTTAATGTGGAGAAATAAAACACGAGTTTAACTATACATTAAGCTCAAAGAAAAAGAGCTCTAAAATTTATTAATTACAATGAAATAAATTTATATTACATAAGCCTCAAAATGACTTCAAAATAACAAGGAGAATACACTCACTTGCTCACTTAAAGCTAAGCACTTAAACCTAGGAAAAACGAAAGAAAATACTGGTCAGTGGAGGGGCTAAGCAGAATGAATGGACGTCGATATGTAGGATGGACGCTGCAGACATGCTAAACGCTCTTCGCCAATTCACCGCTAGGTAGAGATTTCAGGAACTGGCTGTAAACGAACCTGCTCTCATGACGATCCAATCCTGACTGGGTTCGAATTATGGAAGAGGGTGAGGGCCAGCCGTGCTTGCTCAAATGGTCAACGAAAATAAAGTGAGCGATACACATTCACAATAAATCACTCAGCGAAGGCGCTACTGTCGCGCGCAAGGACAATAGCCTATGAAATAATGAAAAATGTTCTGAAAACCGTCCCAATCGAGTGAATACGTGGACGGTTAAACTGAGCGATACACAATGAGAATTTCACTAGAATTCGCGGTTTTCACACTGAACAAAATGTTTCGAACCTACAAATACGCTAGCGCAAGTTCGTAACACACACTCTACCACAGAGGCTTATATATATATATATATATATATATATATATATATATATATATATATATATATATATATATATATATCTTATGTCACTGATTGCACTGCGCAGTTGACTCTCATGGACTGTGGTACGGTGAGGATCTGTCCCTTCATCCCTTGGGGCTAAGATGCAGATGAGTGTATTTGTGTGGATGAATAAATTGGGTGTGTGTCGACCTGTCTTAGCTACCTCCCTTTCTTGGGGGGAGCAGCCTAGGTATATATATTATATACAGTGTATATATATATATATATATATATATATATATATATATATATATATATATATATATATATATATATATATATATATATATATATATATATATATATATATATATATATATATATATATATATATATATATATATATATATATATATATATATATATATTGCCAGACGCCTCAATCCCGTTTGGGATGGCCACAAACAAATCGCCTCCAAGTCGCCCTGGCCCCCGCCATTTCACTGCCCTACTCCCAACTCACACCCCCCTCTCTCATATACCTCTCCACCCCATCCCTCCATCTCATCCTCGGCCTCCCCTCCCTCTTCCCCCTCCACCTCACTCACATACACTCTCTTCGTCAGTCTTTCACCCTCCATCCTCTCCACATGGCCAAACCACCTCAGTGTGTTCCTCATAACACTTCCTATCACATCCACATCCACACCACAACGCTCCTTTATATCCTCATTCGTCAGCGTGTCTCTCCACGTGACTCCACAGGCTCCTCTTAAATAACTCATTTCCACTGCTCTCACTCTTGACTTGTGCCCTTCCAACAATGTCCAAGCTTCACTTCCGTACGTTAGAGTTGGTATCACAATACTGTCATGTAGTAACTTTTTCACTTCCATGCTCACTTCCCTGTTTCTTGTCACTGCTTTCAAAGAACCAGCAACCTTTCTTCCCTGCTGTACCCTTTCAAGCACTTCACCCTCCAAACCTCCATCCTTACACATCACACTACCCAAGTACTTAAACGTACTCACATTTTCCAATTCCTCACCATCCAACCTCGCTGTACATTCACTAACTTCACCTCTCTCAAAGACCATCACTTTACTCTTCCCTACATTCACCTTTAGATTCCGTTTCTTACACACTCAAACTCATCCACCAAGCCTTGCAGCTCCCCTTCGTCTTCACTCAACAACACAGTATCATCTGCAAACAACAGTACAGGGAGTTTCCAAACACTATCCTCTCTCACCAGGGCCACTCCAACATCCACTACCCTACCTTGTACCTCTTTTATTACCCCATCCATGTACAGATTGAACAACCATGGAGACATGACACATCCCTGTTTCAAACCAACTTTCAAAGAGAAAAATTCACTTAGTTCACCATCCACACGCACTGCAGCCTTAGCACCATTATACGAGTACATACTCTTCACAGCATTCAACAACTTCCCATCTACTCCATATATATATATATATATATATATATATATATATATATATATATATATATATATATATATATATATATATGCTGCCGTGACATGCTGATAGTGTAGCTGAGATCTACGGGCCCCTTGTCAGTTGGGTTCATGATGGAGCACAAAGAATCTGACATTAGGACAAGACACTCGTATTCTCTGATCACGTAATTCGATCTCAATATCGGTTCTTCTCATTACCTATTCGGGATAAACATTATTTCTACAATTCTTAAATTAATTACATTTTATTACTCGCCATCATAAAACACCACAGTAGATATGACACCATATTACAACGGGTGTCATGCAACGTATTAAGATAGAGCAAAAATTTCGGTCAAGATGATACGAATGCATTCTACTTGCAGCTCATCTCCTGTCTGTGAAGGTGCGATTTAACAATTATTTGAGACCACGGACTATGGGTGTTGGATAACGCCCCATGATTTTTTTCCTCCTCGTCAGTAAACATGTTTTCTTAAGGATGGTATATAAGGCTTGCTTGTGAAAATTTCTAGTGGCTATTGCTATCATATTTACATTCAAATGGTAAGTTATTATATCTTCGGATTTATCAAATTTTACTGATCATTTAGGATATCGTACCCAACCTCTTTGGTAGTTATTGAGTGAAAGAGAGTGAGGGAGAGAGAGAGAGATACCCTTTGATCTCTTGGATCTGAACCACCACACAAAACGCTCGGCCGTCTCTGAGTTCTCAACCACATTCATCATGCCTGGCAGAAAATTTAGTCTGCAGTTACGTGTCAGTGGCTGCGCTGTGGTGAGCCTGAGGTACTTAAAACATCATCGACCGTGACAGGATTCGAACCTGCAATCTTCGGATTCGAAGTCTGACGCCTTTTCCATTAGGCCACACGGCCACATAGCAGAGCGTGGAAATGGAAAATTATAATATAGTTTTCTTACTTTATCTTGGCCCACATTTTTTTTTTTTCCTAGCACCTTATTTGGCGTAGCCTACTGTACTCACTATGAAAACACTACGGCTTTACATTCTTGCCATAGGACTTGTTTGTAACTGGCATATTCTGGTGTTAAGTTACAGTATAAGCTATGTGAGGATTTAATTTGTCCTTGTTTTGTCACCTCACTTAGTCATTGTTATATATAAGTCTAATTAACATTATCATAAACAGCACTCTACATACACATTGATCTAGCTTCGCTTAACATATATAACAGGAAATATTAACGACTTGATATCAAGTGGTTCAGCCAATCACTTCTCTCTTTACAACAGATTAGGGATCCTGAACGATTCCTTCACAAAAAACGCGTGTTTACTATGGAGTAGTTGCCAGATAACTCTATGCATCAGATTATTTGGATGCACTTCATAATTGGCCAACTGTACTTAATGGGCTTGCTTCAATCGGATGTGTTCCATTAGGTGTTACATCCAAGAGGCCGGGTGGGGTTTATTGCTCGCCTACTACCACCTAGAGGCTAGCAGATGGTGCCTCTCACCTTCATCATCTGGAATTAACAGCCTAGCACCAAATCCCTTCGCTCCTGATGGGGCAATAAAGGACTGGCTGAGAAATAATATCTGCGTGGTGAAACTGTGTTTACTGTTAGCCTTCAACAGTGTGTGTGTGTGTGTGTGTGTGTGTGTGTGTGTTGCAAAAAAGTTACTTCAAAGAGTTCAATCAACAGACAGTGGAAGGAATAACTTATATTTCACAAAGAGTTCGGCAGTCAGCTCCCTCTGTGCTGTATTTCCCCCCTCCAACCCACGCACTGCGTTCAGCACCACAAGTTCAAGGAAATAAAGCAAAAGGAAATAGGAAAAAATCGGTATAAAATGCCGCAGGGATAAACGTCGAACGTTTATATAATGATCCAAAAAATTCATGTTTTTTAGTGAACAACAGTGAATGGAGGTGATGTAAGCTGCATCCCTGAATGAATATAACTCCTTTAGATCTATGGAGTATTATTCAGTTCTGGTATTCTAATGCAGCATACGCCTGATGACTCCATTCAACTGAGAGTAAAAGGTACTGTTTTTATTGCTACTGTTAATCCTCTAACTGTGGGGAATATTCTAGTACTCTGATACACTTAATTGCAAAGTGTTTTATTCGAATGAGGATGGGGTGCTGGAACTTCAATATTATTATTGTTTAAATTGGGTCCGCTATATCATTCATCAGAATTTCGCTTCTCTCTCTCTCTCTCTCTCTCCTTCCACTTCAAAACAGGGATGAACAAACAGCTCTAGGGAATCAGAGTGAAATATGAAACAGTTTCACAAAAAGGTGTGTCATTCTCAAATTAAACTGTGCTAACCATTTCTACAGATTATGAAGCAGACAGTTTATTATTTAACTTATTTTACTCTCTGCTAAAACACAAATGATCCAATAAAATATACAAACACAGACATTAATAACAGTCTGAGTCAGACAGATATAAAGATCGTAAAATCATAATAATTACATTACTCAAAATATAGATATTTTTTAACTTTAACAGCAAATCATTATTGTAGAGTACGTAGAACCATACAGGCAGAGAAACAGACTTGCAGCAGATATACAGACAAATAGAAAGGTTGACAGACAGATGGGCAGTTAGATAGACAGATACAGATGAATAGATGGAATAATCATGAGTAAAATTGTAATAAACACACACACACACACACACACTGTACCATCAAGCAGGAATGGAACGCAACTTGCACCGTTGGATGCAGGATTTTTCAGAAAAAGGGAAATGAGAACAGTACTCGGGGAAATTATTCATCATGGAGGGAAGTGACTAGCAGAGTTCCACAGGGCTCAGTGCTGGCACCATTTATGTTTTTAGTGTAAATACATGGCATCGACAGTAACATTAGGAATGGAAGCTATCTATATACGTTTGCTGATGATGCAAACATACAAAGGAAAATTACTAACAAATTTTTGCATTGAGCTAGATGAAGAATTAAATAAGCTTCATGAATGGAGCAATAAATGGCAAATGGAATTTAATGTGGACAAGTGTCATGTAATTAAGTTTGGTAAAAGTGAAAAAAACATCAGATTGGGATCAATAGTTAAGAAGTTCAACCCTACACATATCAGAAAGAGAGAAGGACCTAGGAGTGATTATCAATAACAGACTATCTCTGGCTGACCACATCAGTGAGACAATACGTCACATGTATACACTGTTTCCTAATATGAGAATAGCATTCACATATATAAATGAAGACATGCTGAGAAACATAATAACATCATTCATCAGCCCAACCCTGGAGTATGCATCAGTAGTTTGGAATCCTCATCTCAAAAAACACATAGATAAGATTTAGTGAGTACAAAGGGCAGCTAGAAGATAGGTACCAAACTTACGGGATCGAAGCTACGAAGAAAGAATAGAAAAATTGAATCTACCAACACTACAGGAAAGAATGAAAAGGGGAGACTTGATTATGCTATTATAGTGCATCTCAGGGAATGAGAAAATGGACACAAATGAATATATGACCTATGAGAAGACATCGGCAAGAGGACACTGCAAAAAAAACTACATAGAAAGAGAGGTGATAAAGACGTAAGGAACTTCAGTTTCCCAAATAGGGCAATTGGTTAGTGAAATGCACTAGCGAATGAAATAGTGTGTGCCAGAACTCTTCATATATTTAAATATATGTATAAAATTGGTTTAATACACGGAACAGTACGAGCTTGATCCATTCCTGTAAAGATACAATTAGGGAGGTAAGAGCACACACATACTGTACATACACTGAGGCTACGCTTGAGATAACTCGTCTGTCTCCTGTCCCTGCTCTGGCCACCTGTGGCCGCAACTGTTCACATCTAAACAATATCTTTATATGAGTCAAGCTTTGTACTAGGTTAAACTAAATGATGTTCTAGTATAGTAGAGCATGTATAAGCAAAAGTGTTGTCCAAATAACAGAATACATCCAGTCAGTGCAAGAATCTGCTAATCAACGCATCTTCAGCTGGGTGTCATAATTATGTCACCAGGAGGGTAGCAGGGAAATGCATACCTGTAAGCAGAAGTGACCTTTCGAAGTGAAATACCACAAGATGAGCACCATCTTCAGTAAAGTGAATATGGAAGGAGTTAAGAAAAGGGATAAAGGTAGAAAACAGAATGAAGATCTCTAACAAGAAGTGGTTGAAATGGAAACTATAATTTATTAAACTAGGAGAGAAAGTGAAGAAATCGGAGAAAACTTTTGAAAGTGTAATAAATGAAATTAAGAAGCAATTACGCATGCTGAAGGAAGAAAAAAAAAAATAGTAGAAGAATTAAACAAAGACACGACAAGAAATGAACCGTCAATTGAGGTGGATTCATATAGAAGTAAGATTAGTGAAATGGCAAGTACAGTTGTCAGCCATGAGTGTATTATGGAGGAGTTCAGAAATGATACAGTTAAGCAAGCAAGCAGTCTGATAGACCAAAGCAGTGATACTGAAGGGAAGATAACCAGGGTGAAAGAAATGATGCAAAGTTATAAAGGTAATGTTAAAACTACATATGCGAAATGGTGAAAATAAGGAAAGACTTAGAAACAAGAGCTGAAGATAAAAACATTAGGAAGAAGGTGAAAGATATTGTCAAAAACAACCCCAAATTGGTCAAAGATCCAGTAGATATTAAAAAAAAATATCTATAGTCATCACTGGTATAGATGAAGGAGATATAAAAAAAAATCGAGGGACAAAAAGATGCCAAACATAACGAACATATAGAAGGAAATATCAGAGGAAATCCTTGATAAAGACATAGAGGAACATAAAAGGCTAGGGAAATTTGAGAGAAATTTTCTCAGAAAAAGGTAAATGAGAACAGTACTAAGGGGAAATTTCTCATCATGGAGGGAAGTGCCTAGCGAAGTTCCACAGGGCTCAGTGCTGTCACCAATTATGTTTTTAGTATATATAAATGACATGGACAGTAACACTGTAAATGGAAGCTACCTAAATATGTTTGTGGATGATGCGAAAAGACAAAGGGAAATTGCTAACACAGATTCTTGCCCAGAGCCACAAGAAGAATTAGCACACTGATGAATGGAACAATAAATGGCAAATGGAATCTATTGTGCACAAGTGTCTTGTAATTAAATTTGGTAAAAGTGAAAAAGACTAGATTGGGATTATAAGTTAGGAAGATCACCCCCCAAGTATCAGAAAGGGAGAAGGACCTACGAGTGATTTTCAGTACAGTATAAGACTGTCTCCGGCTGACCACATCAGTGAGAAGGTACACAACATGTATACACTGCTTGCTAATATGAGAATAGCATTCACATATATAAATGAAGACATGCTGAGAAAGATAATAACATCATTCATCAGACCAACCCTGGAGTATGCATCAGTAGTCTGGAATCTTTATCTAAAAAAAATGACATAGATAAGATTCAAAGAGTACAAAGGGCAGGTAGAAGATGGGTACCAAGCTATGAAGAAAGACTAGAAAAACTGAATCTACCAACAATACAGGAGAGAAGGAAAAGAGGAGTCATGATTCATCATCCATTGCCAGACGCCATGTATCCCAGACAGGGTGGCCAAGGGCTTAGAGTTAATTGTTTTACAGGGAGGGGCACTAATCCTCCACCAACCCCACATGACACGTAGGGATGCCAACAGCATCTGGTGTTCCCAGGCGGTCACCCATCCAAGTACTAACCAGGATTATGCCATATAAATGCATCCCAGGGAAAGAGAAAATATACTTAAATGAATATATAACTAATGGGGAAGCATCAACAAGAGGACACTGCAAAAAACTACAAAAAGAGAGGCGATAAAGTCTTAAGGAAATTTAGTTTCCCAAATAGGGCAATTGATTAGTGGAATGCACTGCCGAATGAAATAATGTGTGCCAAAAGTATTCTTAAATTTATGGATATATATGATAAAATTGGTTTAATACAGTAAGAGCTTGACTCATTTCTGTAAAGACACAATTAGGTAAGAACACACACACACACACACACACACACACACACACACACACACACACACACACACACACACATGCACGCGCGCGCGCGTGAAGTTTTTATTACATTCATCGTAAATCTACTCAGACCGTTGCTTTTCATCACTGCTGTCTCTGGAGGTGTACAATCAGAGCTAAAATCCACACCATAATGAATGGACCATCTACAAACATACAGACATAGACAGGCAGAAGAAAGACTGATATGGACAAGCACGAAGATGACTGATGGACAGAGAAACATTGATAGACAGATGGGTGGGTAGACAGACTGGCATACAGACAGACAGATAGAATGATCGATGGATGGATAACTAAGTAGATAAACATAGAGAGTAAATACAGAGATAGGCAGATAGATAGAGAGATAGATGTGTATGAACCGACCGATCATAAAATGCGCTCAGGGTGGCAAAAAAACACAAATCAAATTATTCTTAACTCTTGTCTCTGCTAATCATCAATCACAGGTAAATCCCACACCATAATCCTGTCACCAGCCACAAACACAAGGTCATTAGCGTTGTGAATATAATTTCCCCTGATGTAGCCACAATTATATTCATTACCACTTCCATTACAAACAATACTCACTTCACCTGTATAACAAATAAACTCAGCTGTTTAAAACCTTTAATGGGCACATGCAAATTCATGGCAAAAAAGTTACCATTGTAAGATTTTTTTTTTTTTTAATGATAATGGAACATCTTTACATCTTTTATGTTAAATATTTCTTCATAATTTTCTCCTTTATTTCTTATAATATGAGTCATCAATTTTGAAGTGCCTGTATAACGGCATTGCTCAAAAATTAATGATGTACCCGGCAACCAAAAAAGAAGTGTGTGTATTAGAAAGAAACCTTGTTATTCTCAAACAGCTTTGGAAAAAACGAATATAATAACTGCGTATCCATATAGCTTTACAATAATTAATATAATTGTTGTATTTTGTAGTACTGAAATAAAATATGTATATTTTTGTAAATAAGAACCTATTTTGCATCACCCATATATTTATATAGCTATTTCCTCACTGAATCAATATCAAATACCAAAGTTTTTCTTTTCTGTACCTCCACTTCAGTATACTTTGTACTCGTTGAATATACCTCATCATTATTTTTAATCAAAAGGTTAAAGGGTTGTCGCTGTGGTGGTAAATGTATCTTCATTGGGATACTCAAACATTATATTCTAGCTAACGCCAAACCATTTTATTTCAGCTGAGGTATAGTCATATGTTGCTGGGAGTGCTTACTGTTACCATTAACTCTTTAATGGTCAGTACGTTTCAAGTATTATATTCAGGCTAATGTGAGACGGTTTATTGCTAAGAATGAGTATATATAGAAACGTCAGTGCTAATACTGATACCATTAATCCTCTCATGGTCGATACACCTCTAGGATTCTACTCCAGCTTTCACCAGTGGACTTTAGCTCAGAGTGAGTCACACTAACCTGAGAATATAACTCTCCTCTCATGGTCTGAACTATTCTAGTACTATATTCCAGCCGACGCCACAAGATTTTATTCAACTGAAAGTGGGGCATAAGAACCTGACAGAGTTAATAGCTGCCAAATAAAGGAATTCTTCATTATCATTTACGTTTGTATGCTCATTTATGCTATTAAGCTCAATCTATATTGCAGTAAGATTGCCCATCAAAGGCCAATACGTGCCTTTAAAGCTTGCTTCTAGAGTTCTTACAGCAAGAGATGTAAGGACGATTTTTTTTTTTTTTTCAAAATATTCCTGACCCCTAAAGACGACTGACTATACGCATCAGTACTGATGGGTGAAATCTAATACACACTGTCTACGCCAACACCTACTAACTCGTATTAACATCTACCACGTCCTCGCGGCCCTAAAGGGCCACTCAGAACCTGTGGAAGTTAGAGACATCTTTGAACCACGGTTCGCTTAGGAGCAAGGTGGTTTGCCCTATCAGGGCGAAAAACACATGCCCAAATGAGAAAATTTTTTGAACAATTATCACCATTATCATCACCACAGCTGACATAACACCACCACCACAGCTACCACCACTACCACCACCACTACACACCACCGCAGCTACCATTATCACTACTACACACCACCGCAGCGACCACAAACGCAGCTACCGTCACTACCTTCACAGCTGCAATCACCACCACCACCACCACCACCACCACCACCACATTTTCTTTTGAATAAAATTGTCTGTTCACAGCATCAATGAATAATACACACTGGAGTGAAGATGTACAACTGGATGTTTCACGCTGACCCATCTACGAGTCAGGACTAAGAACAGCAGATGTGTAAACAGCAGAGGGGTGTTACTGAGCACCACACAAAGGAAACTACCTGTGCCCTAAAAGATTATATGAGAAGCCAGAAAGCACCCACACTCAGTAGGTGTAACATCTGGGCTCCTTCAATAAACCATACAGTGGGAATGTGGCGTTTTTAAGATAACCTGAAATTCTGATAGTAACTCTAAGGGTCCACATCTCTCTCTCTCTCTCTCTCTCTATCTCTTCAAATATGTATGAACGTCACAAAAATACCCCGCTGCCTCTGTCAGGTGCGTGATTTGTGACACCAATGGAGATGATTAAGGGAACAATAGAGGCCGAAACATCCGTTCAGAAACTATCAATCGACAAGATAATGAGACTGGCCCACCTGAGACCCAATTCCCAACCATCTTGTCATGCTTAATAATAATTGTTTTCTAGTTTTGACAGTACTACACACACACACACACACACACACACACACACACACACACACACACACGTGATTTATATTAGATAATTACTCTTAACTAATGACGAATGCAATGGTGTTGGCAATGACTGATGGTCGACAAAGATTATCTTTGAAATATTTACATTACACTGATACACAAATGTCCAGAATCTAGGTTAAGGTGTCTGTGTTGACCCATTTAAGCCATTACGTCATATCCATGTTATTGTTTCTATCTTCTCATGATTTTATTCAATTTAGAATAGAGCAGATTTTCTGAAGTGTGAGGATTAGAGACTCCTGAATGCAATTGTCCAGATGAAAGAATAATTAACGAAAATACATCACTGGATTCAAGATTTTCTGTACAGTTGTCTAGAACTGTATCACAGTGCTGTAACTACAATTAACCCGCCCCATGACAGTGCCGTTTTAAAACGGTCTGACATAATTCCACGGCCAGTGCCAGTGCCGTTTTAAAACGGTTTAAAATAAAAAACTTCACTGTGACTGCATTTTTGAAGATTCGCGGGTAAAAATTGGCAGGCATGTAAGGTAACTTTTCCTCTACCATCTCCCAGGCTGTCAAGGCCATACACTCACTCGCTCCCCCCCCCCCAACGCTCACTCTTTCCTCACTCTGCCTGTGTGCCTCACCAAGTGCTGTACATAGTGAAGGCATTATGTAAATATTTTCATCTAGGTGTAAGTTGTAAATATTTTCTTGTACATGTAAGGACTATATAGTGAAGTCAAGTTGTAAATACCTTCTTGTAAGTGCCAGGACTGTATGTAATGAAGTCAGGTTGTACCTATCTTCAAGTAAGTTTAAGATAATGCATTCACAGTGAAAAAGACACATAAATTGTGATAGATACTGGAGTAATGAGTAATCAGAAAAGTGTACTGATCATTGCTACACCTTTCCAGCATAAATACCTGAGTATACCTTACATAGAAAACGGCTTTCTCTCATGTTCATGGTGAGCATGAGAGAGTGGCTATACCTGTACACAAGTATGCAGGACTCAATAAAACTCATTTCCGAGCCTCAGTGAGCATTTTAATGGTGAAATTCGTTGTTTCCACATCAAAATAAATCATTTTAGCCCCCCAAAAAAAGGTCGAAAAATGGCAGGCACAGAGGTGACCCAGAGGGCTAAAAATAGCCGGCTGGTGGCAGGTTAATGATAATGATGATGATGATAACTTTCAATATCCAGCACACAATCATCATTAAAATGAAATGTAATCAACAGAGTCTGCATCAAGGCATAATTTTTGTCATGCATAATTAACTCAGTCAATCCGATGACCTTCATTAAATTTTATTGTTTCTACTTCCAAACCATTTTATTTAGCTTAGGAGAGTTTCCTAGTGAAGTGGTTTGGTAAAGCATTCATTAGCCCCTTTACTACTAGCGGGCTTCCAAAGCCAAATAAAAATCGTCTGCTAGCAGGAAGAATACTCGCACAGTACACAGGAGGTACTTGTTTTCAAGGTGTCAAACTCAACAATTCACTGAGGCCCAGGCTCAGTTGCGTCACATCTTACAGAATAAAATTGTCTGGTGTTAGTACAAACGAAATAAAGACACGGGCATGAGACAATTAATAGAGAGAATATTAATACTCTTACTCCTTTGACTCAATCTTATCGGGGTAAATCTGTATGACACGAGCTGCCTAATGCAAATAAAGGTTCGAATAACTAGGTCTGGTATAGTACACTGACTGGTCTGTCTGTTGACCTATGTAAATATTCTTTCTATATTTGCTCATCTGGCACTGTCATTAATCTATTTATTGCCATAGAGTATGTTGCATCAATTTATGTATATACCAGTCACCCTTACAGTTACTGTCATCATAAGTCATGGACAGAGATGCGGTGGCTGCGGGATCAATGCATTAATATTCCTGATCAGGTGATATATATTTTTAAGGATTGGGGGAGATCTAGCAGGCTAGCATTCCAAGACCGTTCAAGATAGAGACTTAAAATTTTCAGGAGCGATCTATCTTGGTCACAAGCTTCTTTTGGCACATTTTTTTGTTTTTCGTAGCATATTAATTTTTTTCCTCAATTTCTGCCCTCCTGCACAGCAAAAACTACTGAATCCATTGCTTTGCAAATGTTCGAGTATATAGTTGTCAGCATAAACTATTGCACCTGTTCATTGATACTGAGATCTAACAAAAACCTTTTGAGATATTGAGGGAAATCAAAATGGCCACTTCATACCTGAAAGTGCATTCAGAATGTATTTGGCCAATTTTAATCAGACTCTGTGTAAATGTAAGGGATAACCAGCAAACATGATTTGCGTAGTATGAATGACTTTGACCTTGATCTCAAGGTCACTGGTTAAAATCCATAAAAAAATCGAGCTACAGCAATATTCCATTAATACTAGGACTACAATATATATATACAGTATATATATATATATATATATATATATATATATATATATATATATATACAGTATATATATATATATATATATATATATATATATATATATATAATGTGAACAAAGTTTTGCATGAGACTGCTGAATGTACGATTGGAAGGAGACATAGATTCAGGAGAAAGAAATGGATGTCAGAGGAAACGTGGGATATGATAAAAAAGAGAGGTGAGGCTAAATTGAGGAGTGAGATGCAATGCGTTGATGAACGAGAGATTGAATTAGCAAGAGCTGCATACTGGAGTTTGAATTCAGAATTAAGAAGCTAAGCTAGGAGAGATAAAATAAGATGTGTGGATGAAAAGGTTGCAGAGACTGAAATCTTAATAAACAAAAATGATGGACAGAGTCAAAGAATAGCATATGAATCGATTAGAGAACTGAGTGGTAATGCAGGTAAACGCAAGGAAATACCAGTTACAGACAGGGAAGGAAATTTATTGACCAAAGATGGAGGTATTAAAAATAGATGGAAAGAGCATTTTGAGACAGTTCTTAATAGACCAATACCACCAGAAGAGGATATACCGTCTGCTCAGGAAGATTTAAATATAGAAACAGGAGAGTTGAGGCTTGCAGAAGTGGAGAAAGCAGTAAAACAGTTAAAGAATAATAAGGCACCAGGGGAGGATGGTTTATTTCCGGAAATGTTTAAAGTGGAGGGGGATAGATTAATAATGATCTTGACCAAGCTATTCAATAAGATATGGGTGACGGGGTTACTACCATCAGTTTGGAAGAACGGTGTAATTGTTAAAGTTCCGAAGAAGGGAGACCTGAGTGAATGTGGTAATTGGAGGGGAATCTCTTTGTCACCAATAGCTTTGAAAGTTTTCAGTAGAGTGTTGTTAAATAGGTTGGAGCCGGTGGTTGAGGGTATTCTGAGGGATGAACAGGCTGGTTTTAGAAAGGGACGTGGTTGCAATGATCAGATCTTTATAGTCAGGCATTTGATGCAGCAAGTTAATGAAATGAGAGTACCGTTAAGTCTTTGTTTTGTTGATTTTGAAAAGGCTTTTGATAGTGTTTCGAGAGAGACTATGGGAAAGATCATGAGACATTATGGAATACCAGAGGAGTTTGTGAGGGTCATTATGAACATCCATGAGGACACATTTTGTAAAGTGATGGTTGATGGTTGTCTGAGTGATTCGGTTGAAGTCAAGTCCGGAGTAATTCAAGGTGGTGTTCTATTGCCTTTACTATTTATATTGGTCATTGATTACATTATGAAACGTGTTGGAACAGAAACCGGTGCAGGTATACTTTAGGGAGAGAACAGGAAACTTTTGGATTTAGATTATGCAGATGATATAGTTTTGATTTGTGATGGGCCAGAAGAGATGCAGAGAGTGTTGGACTGTTTGGTGAGTGAAGGTCGCAAGGTGGGTTTGGTTATTAAATGTGGAAAAACTGAAATAATCAATATGAATATGGAAAATGCACAGGAATGTGTAACTGGAGGTATGGTTGTAAAGCAAGTTGATAGGTTTAAATATTTAGGTACTTATTTAGCCAAGGATGGTTCTTTGAACTTTGAATTCGAGGAAAGGTTAAAGAAGGCTAATCAGGCAATGGGAATGCTTAAAAATATTTGGAATAATAACAATTTTTCTATGCATACAAAAATCAAACTTTATAAGGTAATGGTTAGGAGTATCTTAATTTATGGACACGAGTCTTGGTACAGCACAGTGACTATGGAAAATAAATTCTTGGTGTTTGAAAACAAAGCACTTAGAAGAATATTAGGAGTTAAGTGGTGGGAAAGGATACCAAATAGTAGAATTGGAGAAATAACGGGAGTGCAGCTGGTCTATGAATATGTTAGGTTCTCAAGATGGAAGTGGCTAGGACATGTGTATAGGAGACAGGGAATAGTACGAGGTACACCAGGGTGGGTGGCACTTGGTAGGAGAGGTAGAGGAAGGCCAAAAGAAACGTGGGTGAGGACAATGAGACGGGAAGCTGGAGATGAGTGTTGGGGAGATCTTGAGGAGTTAACACAAGATAGGATGTGGTGCTGTGAGTTCATCGAGGCCCTATGCATCCCCGAGGGTGCCACAGGAAATGATATATATATATATATATATATATATATATATATATATATATATATATTCAGATTCTAGTTGTCAGCATATATAACTGCACTTGGGTATTGATGCTGAGTTCCAAAAACTACATTTTGAGATACTAACCCACTGCGTCCCGTTGACGTATATATATATATATATATATATATATATATATATATATATATATATATATATATATATATATGTCCACACGTTTTGTCACTGTCAGTTCCGTTGACTTATATAAACGTGGATCAATTGCAAGGTCCCTACACTGAACAATTTTAAATTTTCGTGCGTGATTTTTGGTACGTATACTGGGACACCTTCCTCTACATGATGCCAGGCAGCCTTACCCCGCATGACCTCCCCCCCGCACGCCATTGTCTCGGCAATTCACCTGTTACCGGTGACCTGGCCAGGAAAGACATGTCGCCATGGTACAAAATTCAGGGCCAGAGTGATTCCCCAATTGATGACAATGTGGAGGACAAAGTTTACATAGCATTAGAGGAAGAAACAGTCAGAAATGATGATCAGGTAATGTCGCCAAAAAAGGTCAGGTATATTGATGTGTTTGGTGAATGAAACAATGCTTATATTGCCTACATTGCTGTGTGAAAACCAATATACTCTCGTACTGCATATAAATTCTTACCAAATAAATAAATAAATACCGTTTATGAGTGGTGTGGAATAGTTACCCTCCCATAGAACTCGTTTTCTTTGGAGCCAGCCTGATAGAAAACTCAGTAAGGTAAGGGATACTTTTACCTGTCTCCAGTATTTTAAATTTCATGTGAGCAATTTCTCTATGAATTTTCAATGTTTCTCACCAAAAGCGGAGGTTTGAGCCAATTTTTTTTTTTTTTCCAAAATTGGTCAGGATTGGGGGGAGTCAGTGGTGGAAAATCGGTCGGGATGGGGCAGGTTAAAGGGAAATTAAAATGGCCGCCTCATGCCTGAAAGTGTTATATTGAAAAGTATTTGGCCAATTTAGACCAAACTCTGTAGAAGTGTAGTGATCATGAATGAATATGACTTTCATACACCAACCACTTTTTATGACTCTGAAAAGCACAAAAAGAACAATGTTGTTGTCAAAACAGCATTTTTTATTTTTTTTATGTGACCGACTCTGGGCATAGGCTTCACAGCCTGCTTTCAAGGCCCAGTAGTCCTCCTACATACCATACACATCTACATGTCACCACTTCAGCACTAACAACCACCGTCCATACTGAATACATGCTAGGGTTGTCTCATACAGGACTGATGTATTGGTATTAAAGGGGGTATTTTTACGACACGTCGGCGGGTCTTCTGGTAGATAGGTAAAGTCTGCTTTTTATGAAATTCAAATCCTTAAACTATTCCCTGCCCCAGCGGCGATTTGAACCTGGGTCCGGTTGGACTGCAAGCCACCTCTCTACCGATTGAGCCACCGCCTCCTATCTTTTATAGATTAGAATCAAATCTCATGAGAAGTACAAAGAGAACATCAGGAGCTCTTTGAATTTCAGTATCACATCTATTAGAGGTGCAGGGTAGTACCTACAAGGACGATCTGACAAAGTCCGATTGCTTAATTAACAATGGCTGAGGACATTGGCGTAGATATGTAAAGAAACTCTCTATAGTCTTGAAATGAGTTCCCCCAATTGTTACATGAAAACAGTGTACTTATTTGACCATCCACAATTTGGGACACTGCCGAGTTCTCTTCTGAGTTAAATGCAACCTATTCATCATGAAGGCTCTGCACTAGCCATTAGAGAAATTCACATGCATCATTTTCTATTTTTAGTGGCCATTATTAAATCTAAGGTAACGAAAAGAATGCTTGTAGGGGGAGGCGGTGGCTCAGTCGGTAGAGAGTTGGCCTGCAGTCCTAACGGACCCGGGTGCAAAGCTTGCTGGGGCAGGGAACAGTTTAAGGATTTGAATTTCGTAAATATCAGACTTTACTGATCTACCAGAATACCCGCCGACATGTCGTAAAAATAGCCCTGCTAATACTAATACACCAGTCCTGTATGAGACAGCCTTAGCATGTATTCAATATGGATGGTGGGTGGTAGCGCCGAAGTTGAGGTGCATGGTATGTAGGAGGACTACTGGGCCTTGAGAGCAGGCTGTGAAGCCTATGCCCAGAGTCGGACACATAAAAAAAATAAAAATGGAAAGGTTCAAAGGCAAGAAGAGACCGTCAGTAATCATGGCACACATTGCAGAATGTCAGCAGCTATAAATCATCATGGCATATGTAATAGAAATGGTCATTACACACTCTTGATTAAAGACCACATACATGATCAGTGGTTTCACTTTGACGACACTCGTTTCTGCGTAGGCCACATAATTTGCCAAGACTTAGTAGCTTGCCATATTTTTGTTATACGCGAAATTATCAATTCTCAAAAATACAGAGCTTGGTTAGAACAAAAATCATGACACGTATCTCTGCATATTCATTTTATGATGCATTATTAACACTCCACCATTTACCAGAACAACTTTTTATATTGTGTATATTTCAAAGACTGTACACCATATCTGATATTCAAGTATGGATTTTCTTTTTTTTTTTTTTGTAATTCTAATCTGGAATGAGGAGTTCTTTGAATTATTCTTCTGCAGTTTGAGAATTCTAGTTATGATGATGATGATGATGATGATGATCGTGATAATGATGATGATGATTAGTAGTAGTAGTAGTAGTAGTACCAGCAGCAGCAGCAGTAGTAGTAGTGGTAGAGGTAGTAACTGCACCCCCAGGCTTATCTCATTGTGAACGCAGTTAACTGCATGTGGTAGTTCACCCTTAGCGGGAAAGTTGGATGTGGAGGAGGGGGTAAAAAGATATGGCCAAAATGACCAAAATAAATGTCTTTTATAAGAGATGGATCAAAATGTTGATCCTCAAATCATCACGCAACATAAAAGTAGAAAAATAAGCAGATATTCCCAAATTTAATATAATTTTCCACAGTGCCGCTGAATTTCTTGCTGATACAGGCTAAATAGTACCACTACATGGAGACGGATAACTCTAGAATCTTGAGCTATGTAAATAACTCCCTAAGTCGTCGGGGGAGTTGGGGGACTCCCTCCTATGGGAATGGGAGGGGGATCATCAAATATTTTCTGGCAAAAGTAGGATATGATAAGTAAAAGCTTGAGAACTTCTGGTCTAGAGGTTGCAAGATTTAAAATAAGAGTTAATCGATCTGAAAGGGCAGCACATTTTGCTCCAACAACTCCCTCCCTTCTTCCATACGTCATTACCTCCGTTCTTTTGCTTCCTTCTACTCCAACTCTCTTCCATATTATCACCCTCTGTTCCTTTCTTTCCCTTCTTCCACACTCCATTAGGCTGAATTCATCTTTTTCTCCCTTACCTACGCCTCATTACCTCTCTTCTTTACCTCCCCACACCATTCTTTTGACGGTTGCTTTTCACACTCCTTCGCTCGCGTTGCCTTCTCATCATATCCTCCAGCGAACAATCCTCCGGCGTACAATACAGAGGGGAGCCGGTGGTGCAGTGGTAGAATACCTGTCTCGCAAATAGTGGATACAGAGATGGAATCTTGGGTTGGTCAGACTGTTGAATAAAGTTTGATCCCCCTTGCCCCTGTTAACCAAGCAGAGCTGCTAAAGACCTGGTTGTAAATTCAGTTGTGTTTAGTCTTCTCTGAGATGAACAAGAGTTAGTATAAACTGATCGTCTGTTTTCATCACCTTCGTATGACAGGGAGTCATGAATCCTAAGCTCTTCTGTGTGGAATTTGGAACGATACAATGATTATAACCTTCTGTTATATCTGCCAGCCCCACTGCCTTAGACAACAGCTTGTGTTTGTGATACTTCACTAACTGACCACGTTTGCGTGTCATACTTTGCATGCACAATAAGCTTATGGGAAAGCAAAAGCAGCCACCCATTTTTTTTTTTTTTTTTAAATCCTGAGCTCGGTCAGTCATACACACCTAAAGGATTTTCAAACGTAAGTACTTCTCAATAGCTCTTTATTTTAGCTCCCCAAAGGTTTCTACACACAATGTGCATCACTGTAGTGGAGCATCATAGGATGCGTCACCGTAGCACCCTCAGGATTTACTTACGAAAGGAGCTTCACTCTAGTCAAGCTTCAAATCATGCTTTACTTTACCGAAACCTCATGTGGTCCTGTATATAAATTCTCTCTCATCTCTGCTTGACCCTTATCTTTCTCCCTTTTACCCATTGTAGGCTATTTCCTTTCTTAAGCTTTACTTTTTATTCATATGTCTCTCTCTATGCTCCATCCCGTTTTTGTCTTCTTTCTATTTTTCTCTCATTACTTTTTAACGCTGTTATCTTTCCTTTTTTGCTTCTCCCTTTTCGCTCTTTTCCTCGCTGTGTTTCCCTAGTACTTTCACTTTCTTGCTCGTTCTTTTCTATCACTTTCCACAGTTGTTTTTCCCTATAGTTATTTTCTTCACAGCTCACAGTTTCTATGTTTTTCATCTTATTTCTTTTCCTCTATTTATTCTTCGTTATTTCCGCTCTTCTGCTCTGCGTGCCTTTTTTTTTTGCTTTGTTTTGTTTTTTTCCCCGAGATCTGTTATTTGTTCCCTGTTATCAGTTTTTGCTCACATCGGTTTCTCTGTTTTCCCTCATTTCCACATTTCGTTACCTCTTTACTTTCCCTCCTTCCATCTTGCCTTCATTCCTTTCATAGTTCTCTTCCGTCCACCATCACCCATTCTGGCTCATATCATTCACGGAGTCTACCCCCCGCCTCTCTCTCTCTCTCTCTCTCTCTCTCTCTCTCTCTCTCTCTCTCTCTCTCTCTCTCTCTCTCAATACATTGTGTATTGGTTTACCTCTTTCATCTCTTTGCCCTTGTTTTCTATCTCTCTTCATTCTTCTTTGTCCACAGTTCTTCTCTTTCACCTCCCTCTCTTTCGCTCCTCCCCTTGACAAATCTGAGCCCTGTTGATTTTCCCCTTGTGTCATCTGGTGGGCAAACAGGGGAACGGCTTACATGGTGGGGCAGTAGGGAATGTCAGTGGCCGTCCTTTGTAAGAGACCTCGCCAAGCAATTTCAGACCAATTGACGAGAGAGAGAGAGAGAGAGAGAGAGAGAGAGAGAGAGAGAGAGAGAGAGATTACGCATTCTTTGTACTGTTGCCACCACCAGACGATTTTACTGACCTTGAGTGTGGCCGTCGTTGTAAGAGGCGTCGCCAAGACGTTACTGACTGGCTGATACGAGATGAAAAACGAATATAATTCCTTCAAGCTGAAGTTGGTCCTTCTTCTCTTCATAGCTCTCTTCCATCCACCATCACTCATTCTGGCCCATATCATTCACGGAGTCTGTTTACCCTCTCTCTGTCTCTGTCTGTCTGTCTGTCTGTCTCTCTCTCTGTCTCTCTCTCTCTCTCTCTCTCTAGTC
>NC_136983.1:6330250-6380250 GCF_032717465.1 Coenobita brevimanus | reverse complement strand
CGTCTTTTCGCATTTTTGCTTTCTCTTGCCATACTGTTGTTTTTTACATCTTTATCCTGTTTTCACTCTCTTTTCTCTTTTACTTCCTTCTCTTTCCTCCAAGTTTCTTTCCCTCCTCTCTTTTTCTTCCTGTTCATCGTCCTATTTTTTTATCTTCTCCCATATCCTATTACTTCCTTTTCCCTTTCTTTACTACTTTCCCCTTTTTTCTCCTTTCTTTCATTCCTTCATCTCATTCTTTTTCTCCTTTATTATCTCCCTGCTTTATTCTTCTTTTTTCTCCTCTGACTTTGCTCTTTTTCTTTCCGTCTTCTTTTTCCGCGCTTTTAGTATTCGTTCCTTCGACTTCTGTTCATTTCACTTATCTTCGTCAATGTTTGCCTGTTTCTCTGTTTTTATGGACAATCTCATCCATAAGCAACTTTACTCCCAGAGGTTGGCAGAACCAGCCAGTTATTCGCACCCTATGAGTAAGCATAAGCATGAAATATTTTTTTGAGAATTAAATTTGAAACACCTTTTCCATTATAAAGTAAAGAAATAACAGAAGGGCAGAAAATATTTATTTTTAGTCTAAACCGCACAATACCGCATTTTTTTTTTTTTAATCTGTGTGAACTTTTACAAAGAGTACATAATAAATGTTGCGTATTTAGGGTAGCCTTCTATCTTTGAATTCATTTATCATTGTATTTTTAATATATTTCGTACAAAAGCATCATACAAGAGGTCGTGCGACTGGAAGGACCAAAGTCGCACGCTAAGGTAAAGTGTATTTTTAATGAAGAGCGCTACATTCACTCTTTTTCTATCGCATGTTTTGAGATACAAGTCACTTTATGGAACTTGAAAATATGAGAGGAAATATTTAAATATGAGGTAGCTATTGTTTTTACATTTACCGCCAACTTGGCTGTGATACCTGGCTGTGGTAGGAGTCGTTTGGGCATGCCAGTGCATGCACAGGCAGGCAGACGTCTCTACATTCAGCACTGAGAAATATAGGGTAGTGTTTACCCTGGCGTAATAGCCAAGCTGGCGTTAGAGGTGAGGAGCAATACTTCGCTTTAGCAAGTTTCAAAGCGTACCTGCAGTTCATTAAGGGCCACATATGCCAAACAACGTGAAAAAGGATGGGTGACATAAGACTGCCAATATCGTACTTTATAACCGAATAATTGGTATTGTCATATTATTCTCTTTTGCCAGACAAGGTGCGTCAAATAACACAAAGGTTAATCAAAACCATGCCCAGCTCCTCCAGCTCAATAAGCCTCTCCTGAACTGAAGATAACGGTATGGAGGTTGCATAAGTCAGAAAAAGATAGCCACTGGAGAGATAAAGTTTGCTCCAAGTATATTAATGATCAGCCGATGTTGTCCAGCCTTCAGATACTCAACACTCAGTAGCAGGACAATTATTGTTTTCCTGTAACGAAAGAAATAATGTACTCTGCTGGATGATAACCAAACAGAAGCTTGGTGGTTTTGTGGGTTAAGACGCTGGAGCTGGATGTGGATGTGGCCACTCAGGAGAGCGACTTGCCACTCTAGCCTTAATGCCTGATGTAAGTAGCCTAGTTCAGGGCCCTTACGCAACTGATATGACAATAAATGGGTAGATGATGATTGTATGGGCATTATCATATAAAAAAATCTTCATAAATGAAAAGTTACTTCACCGAAAATTTCTAAGTCCCTCAAAGGTTGAATGAAATGCTTTGTGTTAAAAAGAATATAGTAAATGTAGGGCTAATCCTCTGAATACAATGCCGTCATTGATACCTTACACTTCCTGCCTTCAAACGATTTTACTTTATGAATGAAACACATGAATACTGAATGAGTTAATAAAGCGTATATGATTTGCACCACAAATACAAATAATAATAATAATAATAATAATAATAATAATAATAATAATAATAATAATAATATTAATAATAATAACAATGATAATAATAATAATCACATCATCATCATCATCATCATCATCATAATTATCTATCTATTGCCAGACGCCTTAATCCCTTAAGGTGTGGCCACAAACGAATCGCTTCCATGTCTCCCTGTCCCCCGCCATTTTATTGCCCTGCTCACAGCTCACCCCCTCCCCATTTCGCATATACCCCTCCACTCCATCCCCCCATCTTATTTTGGCCTCCCCCTCCCTTTCCCCACCTCCATCTCACTCACATACACTCTCCTCGTCAGTCTCTCACTCTCCATCCTCTCCATATGGCCAAAGCACGTCAATGTGTTTCTCCTAACGCTTCCTATCACATCCACATCCACACCACAACGCTCCTTCACTTCCTTATATGTCAGCCTGTCTCTCCATGTGACTCCACAGGCTCCTTTCAAATAACTCATTCTTACTGCTCTCACTTTTGGCTTCTGTCCCTCCAACAAGGTCCAAGCTTCACTTCCATACGTTAGAGTTGGTATCACAATACTGTCATGTAGTAGCTTTTTCACTTCCATGCTCACTTCCCTGTTTCCTATCACTGTTTTCAAGGAACTAGCAACCTTTCCTCCCTGTTGCAAACTTTCAAGCAGTTCACCCTCTAAACTTCCATTCATACTCATCACATTACCCAAGTAAATAAATGCACTCACATTTTCCATTTCCTCATCATCCAAACTCACTGTACATTTACTTCCTTCACTTCTCTCGAAGACCATAACTTTACTCATCCCTACATTCACTTTTAGATTCCGTTTTTTACACACTCTCTCAGACTCATTCACTAAGCCTTGCAGCTCTCCTTCGTCTTTACACAACACAGTATCATCTGCAAACAACAGTACAGGTGTTTCCAAACACTGCCCTCTCTCAGTAGGGCCGCTCCAACGTCCACTGCCCTATCTTGTTTCACTTTTATAACCCCATCCAAATAAAGATTGAACAACCATGGAGACATGACAATGCCTTGCTTCAATCCAACCTTCAAATAGAAAAATTCACTCAGTTCACTATCCACATGCACTGCAGCCTTAGCACCCTCATACATACTCTTCACAGCCTTCAACAACTTCCCATCCACTCCATATATGCTTAATATTTTCCACAATCCTTGTCTATCCACCCTGTCATATGCTTTCTCCAAATCTGCGAAGGCCACATACAACTTTGTTTCCCTTCTCTAGAAACTTTTCCGCTAAGGATCTAATAATGAATATCTGATCTACACAACCTCTTCTCTTCCTAAAGCCTCCCTGTTCTTTTTCAACTAATTCCTCTGTTATTTCCCTGACTCTGTCAATAAGTATCCTACCATATACTTTTCCTATTACACTAAGAAGGCAAATGCCCCTATGATTACCATACACTTCTTTCCCCTTTCCCTTTGTACAGGGGAGTAATTATACCTGACTTCCAATCCTCCGGGACTCTTCCTTCCTCCCAGGACAACCTTCTCATCTTCCACATCCATTCTGCCACTATCTCTTCCCCATGTTCAGTATTTCACAACGCACTCCATTGATTTCTGGGGCTCTCCCAATTTTAACTTTCTACATTGCTTGCATAACTTCCATTATACTGATTTCTTCATCTCTTCTTACATCCCTCCTTCTCTCAGCCATTCCCCAACCAGTTATACTTGCATTCCTTTCATTCTCTATGTTCAACAATACCTCAAAGTGTTCTCTCCATCTGCTCACATTTTCTCCCTTCTCAGCTAGTAATCTACCATTTTTATCTTTCACTCCCCAGTTAACTTCTTTGACACTCTGTCTAATTCTACCTCTTTCCAAAACATTTTCTTACATTCCCTCCACTTTACACTCAAGTTCCTTCCAAATTCCTCATCCACTCTCTTCTTACTCTCTCTTTTTAATATTTTCACCTCCCTCTTCCTCTCTACATATAACTCTCTCTTCCATCTCTAGACTTTTTCCACAATTCTGTTTCTCATCCACTCTCTATATGCTTTCTTCTTTTGTGCCACCGCCTCTCTCACCTCTTCATTCCACCATGCTGTTCCCTGCACCCCCTTTCGTCTTCTCTTCACCCCACACACCACCTCACATGCTGCACAGATTTCTTCTGTGAATACCTTGCACACACCTTCCACGTCCCCCATCTGCTCCAATCCATATTTACCCAATCGCTCCACCATTTCCCTCTTATATTCTGTCTTTTCTCCATCCTCTTGTAGCTTTTCCACCCCCCTTGAATGAACTACTACTTCCTGTCCTTAGCTTCTCCTATTTCTCCATTTCATTTGGACTTTGATTCTGACCACTACCAAGTGGTGGACAGAAAGTCCACTCAGAAAGTCCATTCCCCCAGCCTCTGTATACTTTTGCATCCATACACATCTTCTCATCCTTCCATTCACATACACATAATCCATCATTGCTTTCCGTTCATTCAGTTCACCACCCACCCTTCTCATCACTCGCCACGAGTACGTTGTGGATCATTTTGTGCCTGAAGAGGGTATTAGGTATCACCAACCCCTCCCAGCACAGGTGTCCACTAAAGCTCTGCCATTGTCATCCATCTCTGCAGGCACACCCCATTCACCAATCACTCCATCCACCTTCACATTCCCTGCTTTTCATCCATTTAGGGGGAGGCGGTGGCTGAATCGGTAGAGAGGCGGCCTGCAGTCCTAATGGACCCAGAATCGAATTCCAGCTGGGGCGGGGAACAGTTTAAGGATTTGAATCTCTATAAGCAGACTTTCCTGATCTACCAGATGACCCGCCGACATGTCGTAAAAATACCCCCGCTAATACCAATACACCAGTCTTGTAGGAGACAGCTCTAGCATATATTCAATATGGACGTTGGGTGTTAGCCCCGAAGTGGTGACATGTGAAGGTGTAGGAGGACTACTGAGCCTCGGGATAGGCCACTGCCCCCGAGATATACCGTAGGCCCTGGATCCCTTGCCCAGAGTCGGACAAAAAAAAAAGAAAAATCCTTGAGCCAGCTGATCCATACTCTCTTATATTCTCCTTCTATCTGTTACTCATAACAATACACACCCTTTCTTTTGTCCTCTCACTCTCACCTACTCCCGAGCGTATACTCTATCCATACTCCCATTCTCTCACACTCTCACCTCACCATTTAGTTTCAGTTAATCCACATGCATCTACTTTCGCACCCTCAAGCACCTGGACAATCTCTCTTTCTTTCACATCATTTGCACCCCTTACATTCCATGTAACTATCGTATCATGTCCTTTGTTCAGTCCTTAGTCTTCACCTTTTGGTCAGTCTATGTCCGAGGCATCTTGTTCGTGTTTTTAGTTACTGGTAGTTGTTTTCCAAGGAGGGGCGCTAACCCTCCGCCAACCCACTTGCTGTCACGCAGGGAACATGGGCGTTGTAAATATTTCCCTGGTTTACAGATCATTTGGCATGCCAGTCAGTGTAGAGCTGCCCTAAAAACAGAGTACCACTACACTAAGTGGGTGGATGGTGGGCGCCCCCACCTACCACCACCAATAATAATAATAATAATAATAATAATAATAATAATAATATCAATAATTTCTACGCTGAATATAATCACCTGGAATGCAAGAATGATATTAAAAGACTTCACTGCATTGAAGTGGTTAAATCCACATATTTATACTCTTCTTATCTACACTTGATCTATAACCGCCATATCTTCATTTTCAGTGCCGAGCTATGCCAGTATATTAACACTAAAATATAATGCCAGTCACGAAGGAACTTTATTGTCAGAGTATAGAGCCACAGCACCGTCACTTTAAGCCACTGAGCATTTTTTTTTTTTATATGTCCAGTTCTGGGCAGTGGCCTATCCCAAGGTCCAATAGTCTTCTTACACCTCACCACTTCGGTACTAACACCCACCGTCCATTCTGAATACATACTAGGGCTGTCTCATACAGGAATGGTGTACCAGTATTAGCGTGAGTATTTTACATGTCGGCTGGTCTTCTGGTAGATCAGTAGTGTGTGGTTTTATGTAGTTTAAATCCTAATTGTTCCCTGCCCCAGCCGGGATTCGATCCTGAGTCCATTAGGACTGCAGGCCGCCTCTCTACCGATTCAGCCACCGCCTCCCGCAATGAATAAAGCTGCCAAAAGACGAAAATTTAAGGCAAGTTAATGTGGAAGAACTAGAGCTGTAGAAATAATATTTAATGTGAGGATTAGCCGGGTGAATATGGTAACGTCATTGATGCCTACTTCTTACTACCTGCAGACGATTTTGTTTAATAAATGAAAGACCGAATATAAAGAAGACTTAACTAAGACTATGTATATATTATCTTTAAATAACAACTCTTCTGTGTTGAATATAATCGTCTGGAGATAGAGAGAAAGAAATGGATAAAAGACGTCACCGAAGCGAAGTAGTTAAGTCCACATAACTAAGGTACATGTAGATAATGAGAGGTTTAGTAAGCTTGAGGCACGAGTTGTTTATTTACCCTCTCTCTCTCTCTCTCTCTCTCTCTCTCTCTCTCTCTCTCTCTCTCTCTCTCTCTCTCTCTCTCTCTCTCTCTCTCTCTCTCTCTCTCTCTCTCTCTCTCTCTCTCTCTCTCTCTCTCTCTCTCACACCCACATTATGCTAACACTTATTCAATCGCACCATCTCTTTCCGATAGTGACACATATTACAAACAAGCGCATCTTCACACATTCATGGGACACAGTCTACCCTGAAACACACACACACACACACACACACACACACACACACGTCTGCTGGTGCTGTTGATAGAGCACTCGACTCCCAATTCAAGTGACCCCAGTTCGAGCCCCTCTCAGACCGTGCTATTTGCTTGGGTGAGGAGATCTCTCACCTGTCAAGTGTAGCTCAGGACGCACTGTGGTGGAAGACCTGCACGGGTTCGAAACCCAGCGGTGAAAAGATTAGACGGCCTGTCCCTTTGTGCCTACGCCTCACTCCAGCCTCGGTGAGATTTGGTAGTGTGTTGGCGCTCTTCAGGAGCAGCCAGAGTCAGCCAGTTGACCCCCTTAGGTTAGGATACTGGATTAAGGACCTGTTTATTTTGAACCACTGGTTGCAATGAATAAATAAACCGATAATTATTTTATTAATATTACACACACACACACACACACACACACACACACACACACACACACACACACACACACACACACACACACACACACACACACACACACACACACACTACCCAGTTCCATCCCATCTCACAAATTGTCCTGGCCCAATGATAAGTTTGTGGTGGCTGATTAGAGAGTCTGGTTAGCGAGGTAAGAATTCACTGTCTGGCCCTGGACTTCAGACTTCCAATTTTAACTTTATAATTAACTATAATTTATCTGGTGTAGAGGGATTAGTGGTATGAGGGGAAGGGGGTTATGGAAGGAGTGGAAAGAAGGAGAGGCGAAGGAATGATTTAGATGAAAGAGAAAAAGAAAACGGGGGAGAGGTGGAGTGAAATGGAGCATGGAAGGGGTGGAGAGAGTAGACATTGGTGGAAATAGGAAAGAGCGAGGATTAGATGGACTGAGAGGAGAAGGGAGGTTGGGAAGTGAGGGCAACAAGAGATGTGAAAGGTAAGATTTAAGATGGACGGAGTTGGGTGAAACAGAGTAGGAAAAGAATAGAGAGGAAAGGAGATTGTGAAACGCGGGAGAGAAGAGAGTGATGGGCAGGAAAGAACGGAATGTGAAGTAGTAAAGGGTTGGGCATTAGTAGAGGGAAAATGGGGTGATGGGGGGAAAGAAACGGGGGGGGGGGAGATGAAAAGTGAACAGGAAGGGAAAGATGATAAAAGAAAGAAAAAAAGGAAGTGAGAGGGTGAGGGATGATAGAAATGATTAGGATACGAGTGAAGGAAAGGGGGGGGGGAATGGATGGGGAAGAGAAAGAAGGCAGGAGATAAGAAGGAGATAAGGACGGAGACAGTAATGGGGGAAGGAGAAAAGATGGGGAAAGAGAAAAGATGAAATGAAGAGGAAATGAGGATGCAGCTTGGAGGGGAACATAGAAGATAAGGGTAAGACAGGACGGGGCAAGGGAACAGGGCGATGGGGCATACGTGGTAAAGAAATTTGTTTGTGGAAGGCAAAAAAACTGATGTCAGGAACTGAGAAAACATTGCTGGTCAGACGATGGGGATAGAGGAGGGAAAGGTGTCAGGTGAAGAAGGGAGGACGGTTCTTGGTGAATAGAAGGGGTAAGATGAAGGAGGGAGGGGGTAAGACAGGAAGGGAAGGAGGTGAGGACGTGAAGGAAGAAAAGGGAAATGATCTGAGAAAAGAAGGTGTGAGTATAGGGGAGGTTTGCGGAGTAGAGTGTTTTGCTTTTGTTTTCCGGACTGTCATTAACGGCAAGATAGACTTTATTTAGAGCTTTTATCGCTTTAATATTCCATGAGAAAAATTTCTTAGTGTACAAGAAGTGATAGGTTTTTGAAGGGATGTATTTCTTAATTTATCATCATCACCAAAACTAGCTTCACTATCTCTAACACAGGTATCAACGGTTATAATACCAGTGGTCATTATCAATACACCCATCACAGTCATCATCATCACCAACATCACCATCTTCTCCACAAACCACCACCAGTCTATTTTCGCCATCATCATCATCATCATCACCATATCTATCTATCTATCTATCTATATACCTAGGCTGCTTCCCCCAAGGAAACGGAGGTAGCCGAGACAGGACGACACACTCCCCATTTACTCATCCATTCAAACACATTCATTCTCATCTTAGCCCCAAAAGGGAGAAGGGACAGATCCTCACCGCATCACACCGCACAAGGGTCAATTGCGCAGTGCAGTCAGTGACGTCCGCATCAGGGCCCGACAGCAGAGCTGGTTTACTCCTGCCACATCATAATAGACCCATCCCCTTACCCGCACCTGACCTGACTAGCTGATCAGACCAAATGCGGGAGAATACCCCCTCAGGGCTGCGTCATCACTTATTCATTCACAATTTCTCTCCATTTATTTCTGTTACGCACAGCCACTCTTCCTTGCTCAACAGACATCCCTCTCGCATTCAGCGCTCTCTTCACACTGTTCATCCATCCTATTCGTGGTCTCCCTCTCAGTCTTACACCTCTCACAACAGATCTAGTTATCTTTTTCACCAATCACTCATTATCCATTCTCTCCATATGCCCAAACCATCGCAACACCCTCTGCTCAACTCTACCAGCCATCTCCCGAAGAACCCCAGTTCTCCTTCGCACTTCATCATTTCGCACTTGATCCATACGCGTCACTCCACACATACTCCTCAGACACCTCATCATCATAATCATATTGATCCAGTATCACTGACATTCTCAGGCTTCTGTTCTTCCCCTTAACTAAATAAAATTATTTAGTATTTGCCAAAATAATATGATTGAGCTGAAATGCACATGAAAAAACAATATTTGCACACTCAGGCTCCTATGACTCATATATTATCGCCTGGCATCAGCTGGAATAATATGCAAGGGTTGTTCAGACCATACGATGTTAGAGGGATAGATTTATTCACCACAGTGAAAGCTGGGATGCTATCTATATACAAAAAGGGTAAGTGAAGGCATCCCACCTCTCCAGTTTCCATAGTCTCTACTAAGCTGATGAAAGTGGCTGATTGTGGCAAGAATGAAATATATAAAAGTTATCGTAGTAAAGACACTGACTCGGATAGTGTATATAAGTGAGGCTGAAGTGAAGTTTGGGAGGAGGAGACCAACGATGAGGTGGAGGGGTGAAATGGTGAAGTAAAGGGATGAAGGTGGTTTGAGTTAAAGGGAGAGCAACCTGATAACTGAGCATTGGGTCACATGAATGCGTTGTATTTGTAACCCCCCTCCCCCTGGATTAAGGTGCTTTACAATAGATAAATACTTAGATAATTAAACAGATAGATACTGAAGTGGATATGGGATAAAAGTGTCTAAGGTGCGAAATTAAGTTTGAGGGTAGAACATGTCATCGCCGAAAATGTTAAATCATCAACGGCTCAGGGATGGGATTCTCGAACATATTCACGATCAGTTCCCAGTCCAAACTTATATTTGTTTGTGCAGGAAGAACTAGACTTGACGGCTTGACAGTGTCTTTCATTTTCCTTCCTACAAGCCGAACAGTTTAAGATATTTTTTCAAATACTTTTCAACGGGAATAAGACACATGGGAAAATTCTACACTCGCCTTGCTCTATCTCAAAAAGAAAAAAGAAAAATAATTCCGGGAAGCAATTGATCATATGTTGAATCCAGGTCCAGGTTAGCAGAAAGATGTTGTTCTTGGGGAGTTACGTGGAGTTAGTTCTCTCTCAAGTTGTAAAAAAACACTTAGAAGGAAGAACAAAAATGCATTGCAATGAAGAGCTTAATGCATCCATAAAAAAGGAATGGTACAGTAAAGGAAAAGTCAGTTACACGGTATTGAATGGTTTCGCCACAAACCCAGTATGTGAAATGCCAAGATAAATAAAACTGCAATGAGGTATTAAGACCAAACTACAGAAAAGTGCGTAGATGACAAAAAAAATAGAGGGTACAATGTTGACTGAATTTACGTCAAATGGAACATGAATAAAATATCATTATATCTACGAGCTCTCTCTCTCTCTCTCTCTCTCTCTCTCTCTCTCTCTCTCTATCTATCTATCTATCTATCTATCTATATATCTATCTGCACACACACACACACACACACACACACACACACACACACACACAAGGAAAAATATACCAATTTTGGAAGCTGTATGCTCTATCCTGTATCTGTTTAGTTTCTCTGTCTTAATCCATTTTGTCCATTGACGTATTTTATACCGTCGTTCATTTTTGGTGCCTGGAGACTATTTTATATCCCTTTTGAATAAACATTTGTAGTGACGGGGTAATGATGGCAAAGGCGAACACATCCAGTTCGAAAATTATAATGAGTAATATCGTCTTAAGGCAGCAAACATAAAAAAAAAAAGAAGCACGTTGTTATACTGACTGGGTTCCCTCTATCAACACGAAGACGTCGTTATTATATTATTCATGATATATCCAGACGGTATATTCAGCTTAAGGTAGAATTTTTGAAATAGTATAGTTAGATTACAGCCTTTATCTACCCCTTCACTAAAAGTGGGTTCTCCTGACCTGAATAAAACTGGCAGGAGGTAGCAAGAGTAAACTAGAAAAAAGACGTCATCATAATAAAAAAATGCCTTCAACGAAAACATCCCCACCATGTGAAAAATGTGGTAAAGAAAAAAAAAATAGAAAAGCATGTAATACTTTGCAAATGAATTTATGTGCATCAGCTGCATATCAAGTTCTAAAGCAAAACCAAGTTTCAGAAAAATCCACTTGTTAATTATCAAGATAAAAGAAAAAGAATTTCATTATATGGACATGGCACGGAAAGTATTGGTATTATGCCAGTTTTATATAAATGGGCCTCAACTAAGACATAAACACTATCTTCAAATAGGACATGAAGACAGTCCAAATACAGTGGTCGTTTCTGAGACATAGCGCCGGCCGGACGGACTGACAGACGGACGGGACTGATTCCTATATCCCCACCATATGGAATAACAGTAGGGATAACGAAAAACGCCATAAGACTCTGCGGTATTCAGTAGCCATTTGTCACCATAAAAATCACCATCATCATACAGCCATTGTTGTCACCGTTGTAAAGGCACTAAAATATCACAACACACTACTTAATAGCTAGAGACATCAATATGCTGTTCATATGTAATACAGAGGCTTGAGAAAAGTCGTGCTTAAATTCGAGAGAGCTGGAGGTAAAAGCTGTGGAAATTCTAGCTAGGGAATGTCGCACGCAGCACAATATGACGTCATTGTGTTGTGTACGACATTCCCTAGCTAGAATTTCCACTGATATTTCCTCCACTTCTCTCGAATGTAGGCACGACTTTCCTCAAACCTCTGTAAAACATATTAAGAGCATATTAACGTCTCTGTTATGTAGTGTGTTATGATATTGTAGTGCCTCTACAGTCCTCGCCGTCATCCCAATCGTTATCATCCCCATTATCGTTATCATCACCATCATCATCATTATCACCATCAACATCATTATCACCATCATCATTGCCGTCACCATTATCATCATCATCATCATCATCCAGAAAACAAGAAAATGAGACTAAAATGCCATCAGGGAGCCAGTCAATAAAGATTTTCATACTCATTTTCGAGGTCATTTACAGGATTGTCCTTATACTGTTACCCCTTGCCAATTCGTAGTGTTGCCGGTATGGTTTTGTCAACGTCATCTTTGTCTACCCTGTATAAGGTGAAAATAAAATAATCTCACAGGCACATTTATGGTAAGCAAAGTAAATCTGGTTCAAAAAACCGAGGCTTTCGCGTGGTAACATGGATATAACCACTGTCTGGTTATAGAGTCCTTTAACTCTCTCCCTATCTTCCGTAATGAGCACGGTTGTTTACTTGAGGAAGGCTTCTTCAGCCCTCAGTCCACCGTCTTCACGTTCCTATGAACTTTAGGCAACAGCAACAAAGGGAACCAGTCGCTGACTGCGCCATTTACACTCATTAACAGCCCATCATCACACCCACACCGGCAGGTTAAGCCTTTCCCGCATCACACGAGAATTAGTAAGGATGAGCAATATACGGACCACCCTGTATATTCCGAGTCAGTACATGTATATAATTTGTTTGACACAAGTCTTTCAACACGATGACTTCTATGTTCTATTCTTTGTGATATGTCCAAACGACTTTGTTCGGACTAGGAGAGACTTTCCCCACTGGAAGGGATTAGATACAACCTTTAGTTACCCATTCATTTACAGTGACTTCTAAATTGAATAAGATCTTTTTTTAGGTGTTAAGAATAAACTATATAAACACAACGTTAGAGTCAATGTGGAAAATTGCTACGAAACTCAGTTGCAAGGTTCCACCACAAAAAAGCATGTGAATGAAAATCTATATTGTCAGGGTGTCAACACATAAAAACCGACATTCATGATCATTTCCTATTCAATATGTAACTCGATTCATTGTGCAATTTCTTTGTCCAAAATCTTTCAGGACAAGAACGCCTCTTAAAAATTATTCTCCTTAACTGGCAATGGTATTCTTCCTGGGGTATATTTTTTGATCCAGAAATATTTGATATACAGATAGTCTACATTTATCCTTTGAGTAACAGGAGGCTCTCCATATGAAACTGTCAAGGGGTAGCAAGAATAATAAATAAATGACGTCATTACAGTGAAATGTGCAAAGGATGACACATTCCACGGGAGTCTTTCCAGCTGCCAGGTATGCCCACAAAAAACTCCCACGAATACTTTTGTTATCAAATATGAAAGCATCCATAGCCGGCAGACAGACTGGCAAAAGACCTTTACATTACAATCTTTTAGCCGCGATATGAAAACTTTATTATGGTCCTACTAATGACAAATATTTCTGTCATTGCAAACACACCACCAGCCCCAAGAAAGAAAAATTATGATGATAATTTTTTCTTTTCTAACTAAGAAAGAATGGGGCTGGAGAGGGACGCCTGCACGGGACGGTACCGATATTACCAGGCTGCTCCGAGGACTTGTTACATACGGTACGCGCTCAAACGTACTAGGAGCTTATGTGTTTGGTCCGGTTCATCAGTCACTCGGACTTTTTTCTTTCTCTCTGTCTCTTAGCACGGTTATAGGAAATTTTTGCATCGAACTGCAGCAAATTGGCCTAATTTTCAAGGACCATCAAAGGAACAAGGAAATTACTTTGGAGTCGAAAAGGGTGATAAGGTGAGGCAACAAATAAGCTCAGTTATGATCCTACTTTGACTAAATTTTCAAAGGGTTGAGGGACATACAAGAGTGAACTGGTTCAGTTTTGAGAACCATCGGTTAGAGGTAAAGGTCGAGGAGCAAGGTCAGGAGTGCTGTCCTTTAACTTATGAAGTGTTTATTCGAACTTTATTAACTTGATAGCAAGGATTTAGCGCTAGCTGAGGATGTAATTATTTTTTTTATTTTTTATTTTTTTTTTTTTTTCAGAATAACAGGTCAGAGTCATAGGATATCGTCAGGTCAAAGACTTAATCCACTTTGAATCAAACCTGAGAAGTGGGTTGACAGGTAAGAATGAAGCCATTTGATTTTGGGAGCAATCAGTCAAAGGTCAAGGGCACAGGGAAATGTCGTATATTCAGCGTTAAACCCTTTACGTGATTTTTCCTATCAAATTAAGTTCACGTAGAATATAGCTTCTCTCTCTCTCTCTCTCTCTCTTCTCTCTCTCTCTCTCTCTCTCTCTCTCCCTCCAGAGTTTTTCATTTGATGGTTCCGAAACAGTTTTACTATGCTGCCTATGTTTTCCTGCTTGTTTCAGCTGAAGGATTTGGTGAGCGAAGGGGATTTATTTTTGTACCATTACATCTTGTTCGTAGAATTAAATATGATAATAACAGTCATCTTTGTTGCTAACATCCCCGACAGAACCACTAGGTCTGTTGCTGTTTGCTTTCCTATATATTCCGTTGATTAGTGCGCATGTGTTGTGTTCGAGCACCTTAGCTATCAGTTTCGACCATAGTGGCGAATCACGTTATAATGAACAGTTCAAAAGCAGGAAATGTGCTTCAATACACCATGTCTGCACTATTATATTCCAACTTTTTCTCCATAACCATACTACAGCATTACAGGTGCCCATTGACTGTGCGGACTGGCTTTTATACCAGTTGAATGACACGGGTGTTGTATTCTTTGAATGCTGGTTCTTGTTAAACAAGCGTCCCACAACTCCCCTAAGAAGATGGAGGTGTGCAGGACTGGGGCAACTTCATCTTGCAATCCACGGGGTTCGCATTCAGATGAACCTGGAGCTATAACTACTTTCGCTACTATTGTTACGAGTACTATACAGCTGGGGTTAAAAATGAAAATTAGAATAATCGTTGCTGCTGTTCTCATGCTTAACTTTCCAGTGAGATGGAGGTAAGGGACATTTCAGTTGTCCAAATTGGCAGATTGGATTTGAAGCAGTCTTCGGTGAAACTAAGCTGCTTCATTTTTGTCTGCCAGATTGATACGAATCTGGCGGTAGCATTTTCATCAAAACCAAGACGGTCTTTGTACTGTATCTGCCTGAAGCTAGGTCGGGAGCAGTCTTGGTGTAGCTGATTCTCGCTTTGAGAGATCTGAAAATGGCCAGGAGGAAAAAGTGAGCGATAAATATAATGAAATTAGCACTATGTATATAAATTTATTGGTCAGGATTCATGACATAGCCAGTTCAGCGCCAGAAAGGGCCATGGTTTTATCCTCAAATGACCTTTTAAGGCGACCCCTGTTAATATTTTTTCTTTTCTATGTAGCCAAGCTGTGTTTGTGAACGGAAACCAAGCGGCCTAAGACGCTCGTCGAATCGAAATCTCTAGTTTGGACGACAAAAATACGCCTATAGATAATTTGGCGGTTGACTGTGAAAAGAAAGATTAAGGCTTCGCATTAGTGTCTGGCTACTGCACCGAGGTCAATAAGCAGGCAGTAAAATTTTGCGGCCATCATCATCTCCTAACAATCGATGTTAAAGCCAGGTCCCCAACCATACTGCTGGGTAAACAAGGACAAAGGAAAACAAGCTGAGTCGCTAATCTGGCGAGCAGGAAAATCAAACTCTGGTTTATCCAACTGGGATTTGGATGTGCTAACCAATGCGCAAAGAAATACTACAAGAGTAAAGGAGATGTGTATTTTACAGGGTATTCTTCTAGTAAATCAACTTACTAGTAGAGAGAGAGAGAGAGAGAGAGAGAGAGAGATTTAAATTCTGGATTCTACCCCTTGCAATTACAGTACAGCATGGGAAACTGGCATTTGATTATGAGATTGACGTTGATAATTATGTCGATGATGTTGATGTTGATGTTGCTGATTATGGTGATGTTGACAACCATGGCGACGATGCCTCATATTAATCCGTTCGTACCCAGATTACGCTAGTATGTTTGCAACCAGGGAGATCAGAAGCACCAGGCGGGTTAGCCCTAGAAGAAAAATCTTATACGAGAGTTGGTGTGCTTGAGAAACAGTGAAAAATAAGGCTTGTGTAATGACCACAGATGATGATGATGAGTTGCTATTATTTGGGAGAAGGATGATGCTGAATCAGTGTTAAGGAGACCAGGAGAAAGGCACTGAGGAAGCAAGGAAAAAAGGAAGAGAAGAGAGAAAAGGGGTAAGAAAGAGAGCACGAGAGGGAGAGAGAGAGGGGGAGGAAGTGAGAAGATACGTGAGAGAAAGAAGGAGGAAGAGGAGAGGAAAAAAAGAAGTCACGCAAGGAGGAAAGGTAGGAAAGTGAATGACAATGGATGAACAAAGAGAAGAGAGGAAGGTAGTAATGGACGAAGGAAAGCGAGGAAAAAATGGAAAGTACGAATCAGAGTGCGGGAAAAAAAGAGAGAAGGGGAGTGAGGAAGTGAAGGAAGGAAGGATGGAAGGTAGGAAGGATGATGATGATGATGATGATGATGATGATGATGATGATGATGATGAGGAGGAGGAGGAGGAGGAGGAAGATGAAGGGAGAGGAGGAACGGGACTGGGTAGAAGAGAAGAAAGGAGAGACAGAAAAGAATGGGTGAGACAGTAAGAGGAGGCTGGAGAGGGGAAAGAAGCAAGACAGACAATGAATGAGGAAGTAAAGGAAGGAAGAGAGAAAGAATGACATGGAGAAACAAATGAAAGAGACGGAAGAGAAATGAAGAAGAGACGTGTCTGAAAGGGAAACAGAGAGGAAGGAGGGGAAAAGGATGAGAGAGGGAAACGACTAGATTGAGAAAACATGAGGAAGGGAGGAAGGAAATGGTTTAGGGAAAGAACGGAACGAGAAAGAGAGGGAGGAGGACCGGTATTGAGAGAGAGAGAGAGAGAGAGAGAGAGAGAGAGAGAGAGAGAGAGAGAGAGAGAGAGAGAGAGAGAGAGAGGAAGGGTTGAAAGTTAAGTGGGAGCTGTGAGAAGTGGGGAGGACGAAGACAGGTGAGAGGAAAGGAGAATAAGCATGTACGGAAGAATAAAAAAAAAAATGATAGGAAAGGAGGGGAAATACATCAAGTATATTTTGAGGAAAAATGAAGAGGGGAAATGTTAAAGGAACAGGAGTGGAGGCTGTATGAGGAAGGGAAGGGAGGAGGAGGAGGAGGAGAAGGTAAAGATGAAAAGAGATGATAACGAGGGCACAAGGTGGAGGAATAAAATACGAGAAAGAAAGGAGGGAGAACACAAGAATAAAGCGGATAAGATAAAGAGAGGAAGGTTAAGAAAGAGATACAAGAATGAGGAAGGTATATACAATGCGAGGAAGGAAAAATAAAAGTTAAGAAAAGGGTGAAGAGAAGGAAGAGGAGAGAATAGAAAGAATAAAGGAGATATGAGGAGAGAGGAAGGGGCATGAAAGAGGAAGGCTGTTGGATCCAAGGGGAAGGGGGGGGGGAGCGGGAGGAGGATTGCGGGCGGTAAAAGAGATGAGTAGTAGGAATGAAGAGAGAAGTTGGAAGGATGAGAGGAAAGATAACAGTGTATAAGAAAAGTAGCTTTGAAAGAGTTCAGAAGGATTACGAGGTTGAAGTGGAAGGAGAGGGAAGATGATGAAAGAATAAAGGCAAAGCAGCGAGGAAAGAATAACAGAGGATGGAAGGTGAGAGGAGTAAACATAAATATCAGGACATGGAAAAGCGACGTCTGGGGAACAGTGAGATGGAATGAGCAAGAATGAATGGAAGGAGAGGAGGGGTGAAGAGGGAAGGGAGGCTAATGAGGAAGGGAGCTGAAGAAGAATGGAGAGGGGGGAGGGATATCATGAGGGGGGGCTGAAGAGAGCTCCGAGGGAGCAGTAATAAGAAGTAGGCGTGCTGAGCGTTGAAAGGAATGAAAAAGAGGTTAAGAACATATGGAAATGGCAAGATAACAAGGAGGGATGAAAGGGGGCAGTGATTAGAAGTTGAGTGGAGGAATATACGGTGAGAGGAGGGAGGGAGGGAGGGAGGGAGGGAGGAAGGAATAACAGGGTGAAAGGTAGGGGATGAAAGTGAGAAGGGAATGAGTGGGTAGATGGAATGGGGGTAAGACAGGAGAAGGGAGAGAAGAGAATGATAACGAGAGATGGGAGAAAAAAACAGAGGATGAAAGAACGGAGGAGGGAGAGAGAAAGAGGTGAAAGAGTGAATGATAAGAGTGAGGGGGGCTATGGAGTAACAGGAGCGGTGCACAAATAGAGAGGGAAAAGGGCAAGAATAAGAGGAGGAGAGATTAAAGAGGGAACAGGGGACGTAAGAGAAAGAAGAGATGAAGGGTTAAGAGTGAGGAGAATTCGTGAGGAGGGTGAGGGGGAGTGTGGGGTGTGACTGAGATGTAAGGGAAGGGTGGAAGTGTGGCTGCATGTGGATGAATGAAAGTAAAGATGAAAGGAAGAGAATAAAAGATCAAACTTAAATGAAAGGAAGAGAAAGAGATGTGAAAAAGGTACCAGAGAATGGGAAGCATCAGTGAATCACCTGGGGGTGGGAAGTTGAGAAAAAGCCAGTGCGACAAAGGATAAATGAGGGGGAAGGAAGGTGAGACAAAAATCCGAGGCTGTGAATTAGAGTGTAAAGGAGGCGAGAGGGTGATAATAAGCATGGAGGAGGGTCTGTGGGGGAATTAGGGATGGATGGGTGGGGCTATGCGGGCAGTGAAGTGGGTGAAAGTGAAAAATGGTGAGCGCGGATGAAAGAGAGTGTGTCCTCCTCGCGGATGCCCGGGAAAATGACCCGCCATTCAGGATATTTGTGGCGGCATTTTCTCCCGGGTGTTGTGGGACAGGAGGGCTGAAGACTGTGGGAGGGAGGAAGTGGGCACTGTGGGAGGGAGAACGGAAACTGTGGGAAGGGGAGGAGGAATGTCGCTGGGGACAGGACACTGTTGAAGACAGGAGGGGGCTCTTGGAGGGGAGGAAGAAAGAAGTGTGGGATGGATGCTTTAGAGATTGTGGAAAAGGGGAGAGAGTGTGATTTAAGAAAGAATGAGAGAATGTGAGATTGTGGGAAGGATACATCAGAGATATTGTGGAATGGGGAGACAGTGAGGAGGTTAAAATGGAAAGGGGTGTATGAGAAATTGTGGGATGGATAAACGGATTTGAGAGACTGTGAGAGAAGTGAGGGAGTGGGAGAGGGAGCAGTGAGTGTGGGAAGAGTACATGGGAGACTGTGACAGAGGGACGGAAGAGTAGAGGGTGTGGAGGAGGGAGAAGGACAAGGGAGTGTGAGAAAGGGTGCATGGGATATGATGGGATAGGCAGAAGTGAGTTTGGTAGTTCATGAAAGATTATGACAGAGGGAGACGGAAATGTGGAAGGGTCTGCATGAAAGATTGTGGGAGACGGAGGAGGAAATGGGGATGGCGTGGGAATACAAAAGAATACAGAAATAATGTTGGCAAACGATTTAATGGTTCTTCCGAGCTTCTTAAAAAGAAGGCCCTGGCTGTGGCATCTAATTCTGTGAGTCGAAGATAATAATAGTAATGGAAAAGGGATTCACCGACACACCACTACCTCTAGCCGGAGCCGGCAGACAAAGTGAGAAGGATCGCCATGCAGTATAAATAAACTGTAATGGAAATTTTATAGGAAAGAATGACTCGACTCCATTCTTCATTGTCTTCATCTCTAATGGAAAAGGGATATTCAGTAGCGTGAATGCTGTGTTCTCCGAGAACTGGATGGGGGGAAAACAGTTGGTCAGAGTCCAGTATTATACTCTTACGAATATATTTAACTGGAGATTAAGAGTGGGATACTTATCAGAGCGAATATTAAATGTTATGACAGTATCAAAGGCAACCGCTTTCCTAGACATTTTTCTCAATTATTTACTACCCTACCTAAGATAACATGCTTTTATTTACTGGATGATTGCCAAATTTTATAACTGTTACATCAGGTGTAATTCGACGAGTATATTGTGAAGGACTTATAGGTCCTTCAAAAATGTTTGTGCTTAAATCAGATTGCCTGTGTCAACGCTTATGCCAGATAAACAGATGTAGCTTATTTTATATTGTGATCGAATGGTTCACATCCCAGAGCAAGTAAAATTTCTGTCACTTTTTCCTATTCTCTCTCACACTTCCCTATCCTCGTTGTGACCTGGTGATCAAAAGTGCTCATAGTACTCCGAGGTGAAGACAGTATTCTCTGATTTCCGTTCATCTGCTCTAATTGTGACTCTAACTAACTTTATAGTTTCCTTACTGCTTCTAAGAACTGTCGCTTTGATACTAAATCGTCTGCCACGATTATTCCCAACTCTCTCGAGTTGAGCGTTATTCATAGCGTAGTGTATCTTTTAATGTTTACCATTGTTTTAGAAATTAGCATACACCAGTATTAAAAGCCACTTGACATGGTTGAGCCTAGCTGAACAGTTTTTCAAGGTCTCTTTGAATTATTGGCCTTAGTTAAGGTGTAGGCACAGAATCTGTTCATTCTCTGTCTCAACTCTTGACTGGGGGCTAGTCGTAGCCATAGTTTTGCACCGAAAGAAGATCTGTTGTCCAGCGTTGAGGTGGCATCTACAAAAGCTTTCAGCTACCAAAAACAAATCGTTACTTCCTTGTGTAATCCCAACTCCGTTTTTATCCTTTTTCAGCCAGGGATAGGTATTCAGATGAGAAACTGACCCCCACTGCGAATCCCCAGAGATTTGGGTATGCCATGCATTTTTGTGTGGCTTGGCTGGGAACTTTGAGTGGTGGGTGTGTGAGTGGCTGCAAGTGATGTTCATATATCCCCGCAACAGGCAACGAGGTAGCAATTTTTTCAAAGCGTAGTGGAGTTGGGTATTTTTTTTTTTTGGGGGGGGGTCTAGATTAGATCAGTTTTAAATATGGTAGGATAGATTCGGTTAAGTTAGATTAAGTTAAGTTAGGTGAAGTTATGTTCGGATGGGTTAGTTAGCTTAGGTTCTGCTGGGTTAGGCTGTTAGGTTGGGTTAGGCTATGTAAGGATTGATTAGGTCAGGTTAAGTTAAACGGGTTATGTTAAGGTTGCTGACATTACGTTGCGGGTAGCGAAGTGGCTTTTTTTTTTTCTTACTGTAATGTAGATGAATTGGATAAGTTTTTTTGTTTCTTCCATAAAAGCACAGGTTATGATAGGACTGATTAAACTAAGCAAAATTAAAGTTAGGTTACCCTAGTTTTTTCCAGGCATGGTGGTTGAATTTGTGAGCAGGCAGAATATGCAGTTGAGTGGGTGGACATTGTGGGCAGGTTGGGGTGGACGGATGTCAGAATGGGCGGGTCGGTGGATAGGAAAAATAGGTCCTTGGGGGAAATAGGTACATACGTGTAATTGTTCCATAGTTGCATAAGTCCTGGAGGAAATGGGCCAAAGTGGACACGTATGTCCAGTGAATAAAAATAGGTCCTTGGGGGAAAAATAGATCTTTGTAGGGATTCAATATGTTCCCATCAAGTGACAATAGGTCCATGATGAGAAAATATATCCATGACAGGGAAAGGGTCAAGGAAATAACTAGGTGCTTGGGAAAAACAGGTCCAAGGAAGAATAGATCCACAGAAAGGAAATTGGCCCACAGAGGTAATATAGGTCCTTGGGTAAAATAGGTCCAACAAGGAAAATTTATCCCAGAAAATTAAAGAGATATTTCATGGAAAATATCCATGGGGAAAACAGGGCCATGAAGGGAAATAGGTCTATAGGCAAACCAGGCTCATAAGGGAAAATACGTTCATGGGTAAAAATAAATCCAAGATTCAAAGGTCCACTAGAACATAGAATCATAGACCAAATAGGTCAATGGTAAAAATAGTTTCATTTTCTTTTTTTAAAGGTTTCAACATGCTTGCATGGATCGGCCTTGGTCACCCAGTGACGGATCTCCATGCTGCTAGATCTCTAACCGCCTCCTTATCTAGTCCCTTATCCCTGATGGCACGCTCATTGATCTTGTTCCAGGTCTACTTCGGTCTGCCTTTCACAGCCCTACTCCTAAAGTTAACACTTCTCACTTTCTCCACCCAGTTGCCACCTCCCATCCTCTCCACATGCCCAGACCACCTCAATCCACCCCTCCTCATCACAACACCAATAAACTCCAGTCCCATCCTACCTCTTACCCCTTCCATCGTAAACCTAGCCCCCCTGGGCCTCCCACTCAAGAACGCACCGCACATCCTCCTAAGCACTGTCATTTCTGTATGTTTGAGCCTGCGAATATCCTCTTCCTTTACTGCCCGGGTCTTACTACCATACAGCATTACACTCCTAACACATGCCGCATACAATGATCCTTTAGCATGGAGAAAGAGCCTTCCCAGTGTCAGGAGAGGCAACAGGTCCCTGAACTTTATCCAACCACTCTTCACTCTAGCCACAAAGCTAACTCCTGCCCCACCTCCAGCACTTAACATGTCTTCTAGATAACAAAACCCTTCCACACACTCGAGAGACTCACCAGCAAGATCAATCCTTTCACGCCTGACAATCTCCACATGCTCTCCCCGACACACTGCACACTCGAAATCAGCATTATCTCGCAGTCTACCTCTAATACCACTACACCACCAGTGCACCTGCTTATCACAAACACTGGACAAGGTGGATTTACTTCCCACGCCCTTGTGGCAAATCACGTATGGTTATTCTCCCTCTTCTTTGACAGTACCACCACCATCCCTACATTCACTGTTGTTTTATTTGCATTTACTCTCAAGCCCTTGTGTCCCATACCATCTCACCACTTTCCAAACCTTTCCACCGCCTCCCTTTCATTCTCTGCAGTTAACACCAAATCACCGGCATACAACATCTCCCACAGGAGTCCATTTCTGAAGTCACATGAGAGGGCATTAAGAACCATGATAAACAACAAGGGGCTCAAGATTAACTCCTGATGCACATAAAAATTCACAGAAAACTCATCACTCAACTCTCCATTCACTCCTACCTGTGTGTGAAAGCCCACATTCATAGGCATTACCACCTTAACCAGCCACTCCTCGATCCCAAGCTTTCTCATTGCCCACTTCACCACCTCCCTAGGGACTCTGTCAAAGGCCTTCTGTAAGTCAATAAAAACAAAATACAGATCTCTTATGATCACCGGAAATAGGTGTGGCTTAGCTTAACAGCTAAAGAGACAGGGTGGAGGAACGATAAATACACAAAAGTATCACTCAGTAATGCGCCAAGGGCGTGCATAAAAGCAATCACTAGTGAAAAAATAACGAACGTTTTGAGAACAATCCCGATTGGAGCACTGTCAGGACGGTAGGCTGCGTGAATATTTCTGGGTTTTTCACTAATGCATCTTGAATTCCCATAATAATACAATGTCATGAATTTGTATAAAAACAAAAATATGGCGAATTCATGACATACAGGGGTTTCCTGTATGTTGATAATAGTAAATATAGTTCTATCTTCAACGAGTTTCGTGTTATAGTCCCCAGAACATCCGTGACCTTGACTTTGATCTATCAAGGTCATTCACGGTCAAAGGTCTTGGTGCCAAATGAAAATCCATGTTACAAGGTCCAGTACGTTCCTAATAGTAAATATCTCTATTTTCAACCATTTTCAAGTTATAGCCCTCTGGAAATCCGTGACCTTGATTTTGACCTTTCAAGGTCATTCGATTACCTACAATATTTAATTAGTTTCTTTGGGGCCTAGTGTGCACATATCATGAAAATTTCATATAATTTCATTACACTGTTTTTCCTTAACAGTCAAAGAAACAAAGAAACAAGCAAACAAACAAACTCGACCAAAAACAATACTTCTTCGGACTCCGTCCGGTGGAAGTAAATAACCGGTTATAATGCTCTCTCCAGGCATCTGTAATATTCCCACTGTTCGCCACTACCTTTCGTTCATCATCATCCAGTCTTCACACATTGTTCACCTATGATATCCCTGTTTTCTTTCTTCATCTGATTTGCCACCTTAAATATCATATTCTTCCTTTCCACGCTATTTAGGTCATCCGGTAAAACAGTCTGAGACTTAGATTTTGCCCTGTAATCTTTTTTTAGCCCTGTGCTTGGCAGCCAAATATTCCTCTTTGTTACCAACTTTTTTCCATTCCCAGAGAATCCTTCTTTTCTCCTTAACTGCAGCTTCTACACCCTTATACCACCACCAGGTTACGTTATGTCTTGGGGTTCCCCTTGCCTATCCACACACTGAATCAGTAACACTCGGGATTTTAATCTTGAGAACTCTGTACTGTCCATTAACGTCTCCCAGTTCAGCCACCACTCTACTCATCTCGTTATAGAGGGCATCCTTTACTGCCTGGTTTTTCAACTAACATATTTTCCTCATAGGTGCATAGGTTCTCGTTTACATCATTCTCTCCTTAAGCACCATGTCACATATCAGTAAGTTGTGTTACTACACACACTCCTTGCTCCCCATAACTTTAATATCCCTCATTAACCTCCTATCAACCCTTCTGACCAGGAAATATTCTATCTGACTGCCATTTCCCGCAGACGCGTATGTAATCAACCGACTCTTCCTTTTCCTAGAGTGTGTGTTGCACACAATCATGGTCATTTCCTCCCCAAACGCAAGAATCCTTTCCCCTTCCTCGTTTCTCGTACCATATGCATATCCCCCATGCACTCCTTGATATCCATGAGCTGCTTCACCAACAAGACCATTCAAGTCCCCTACCAAAACTACAATTTCATCGTCCCCCATACCATTTACGACACGTATTAAGTCCACCCAGAATCTATCCTTCTCTACCTCATCCAATCCAGCCTGTGGAGCATACGCCAATATAAATGAAAAAAATTATCCCACCGATGAAAAATTTCATGGGGAAAAATATGTTCCTGGGGAAAATAGATCCATCGGGGAAAAAATAGGTCAATGATAAACAAGGATTGTAGAAAGTGTTAAGAATATATGGAGTAGATGGGAAGTTGTTGAATGCTGTGAAGAGTATGTACGATGGTGCGAAGGCTGCAGTGCCTGTGGATGGTGAACTAAGTGAATTTTTCTCTTTGAAAGTTGGGTTGAAACAGGGATGTGTCATGTCTCCATGGTTGTTCAATCTGTACATGGATGGGGTAATAAAAGAGGTACAAGGTAGGGTAGTGGATGTTGGAGTGGCCCTGGTGAGAGAGGATAGTGTTTGGAAACTCCATGTACTGTTGTTTGCAGATGATACCGTTTTGTTGAGTGAAGACGAAGGGGAGCTGCAAGGCTTGGTGGATGAGTCTGGGAGAGTGTGTAAGAAACGGAATCTAAATGTGAATGTAGGGAAGAGTAAAGTGATGGTCTTTGAGAGAGGTGAAGTCAGTGAATGTACAGCGAGGTTGGATGGTGAGGAATTGGAAAATGTGAGTACGTTTAAGTACTTGGGTAGTGTGATGAGTAAGGATGGAAGTTTGGAGGATGAAGTGCTTGAAAGGGTACAGCAGGGAAGAAAGGTTGCTGGTTCTTTGAAAGCAGTGATAAGAAACAGGGAAGTGAGCATGGAAGTGAAAAAGTTACTACATGACAGTACTGTGATACCAACTCTAACGTATGGAAGTGAAGCTTAGACGTTGTTGGAAGGACACAAGTCAAGAGTGAGAGCAGTGGAAATGAGTTATTTAAGAGGAGCCTGTGGAGTCACATGGAGAGACAGGCTGACGAATGAGGACATAAAGGAGCGTTGTGGTGTGGATGTGGATGTGTTAGGAAGCTTTATGAGGAACACACTGAGGTGGTTTGGCCACGTGGAGAGGATGGAGGGTGAAAGACTGACGAAGAGAGTGTATATGAGTGAGGTGGAGGGGGGAAGAGGGAGGGGGAGGCCGAGGATGAGATGGAGGGATGGAGTGGAGAGCTATATGAGAGAGGGGTGTGTGAGTTGGGAGCAGGGCAGTGAAATGGCGGGGGACAGGGCGACTTGGAGGCGATTTGTTTGTGGTCACCCCAAGCGAGATTGAAGCGTCTGGCAATAGATAGATAGATAGATAGATAGATAGATAAAAATATGTTCATGGAGATCTTATGTCCATGGGGACGAAACAGGCCCATGATGGAAAATTGGTTAGTGGGAAGAGAAGGTCCATAGGAAAAATAGGTGAATGAGAAAAAAATAAATACATGGAGAAAGTACGTCTATAGGGAAAAATTGGCCTATGGAGGAAAAAACAGCATAACGAAAATAACAGGTCCATGATGAAAAATAGGTCCATGGGGAAAATGAGCAATGAGGGAACAGGTTCTTGGGGATAAATTGGTCCTTAGAGGTTGACCAGAGGAGGTGGCCAGAGATGGGCTTATGCACCAGTGAAATATTAAAAACGTTATAGATAACAAATATCCCGACAATAAGGGAGTTAATGGAGTTACTATTACCACTCTCAGGGCCCAATATTCACTCACAGCTGAATAAAATTGTTGGGTATTAGGTGAAATACATTACTACTGTTGTTTCCATCAATACTTCTACCATAACGGAGACTACTGACACTCGTAGCCTATTTATTTTTTTTATTAAGCTGAAAAAATCGTCTTTAGTTGGCTAGAATCAAATATTTTACCTATAATCCTGTGTGTGTGTGTGTGTCTGTGTGTGTGTGTAGCACAGCTAAAATTGAAAAAAAAAAAAAAAAAAGGATTTTGAGGAAACTTGGCAGGATGGCTGGAATTGGGTCCTACATAGGCCAGTGTCAATTTGGTGTCAGTTGATAAATTTTGATTTTTCTTGACCCTAACAAATGCCCTCGCTTGTGTTATAATACGCGCACGTGGAAGAGAGGAAGGGGCAATTCCGTAGAGTTGCACACATCTTTGAAAAGAGAGAGAGAGAGAGAGAGAGTTGTACACACGGTAAACAAGAGTAGAATTGCTCTGAGACCTGCGGCGAGGCTCTTGTTTCAAACAGTATGCTGTAAAAAGTAGCTTGCCAAAACAGTGAGATATACTATCCAGATTCTGGAGGTGCCCTTACAGAATGCCCCACTACCCAGTTTCTGGCGGTGCCTTAGCAGAGTTACGCACTACAAAATTTCTGGACTTGGCTTAATAGAGTGATCCACTACCCAGATGCTGGAGGTGCCTTAAGAGAGTGGCACACAACCTAGATTTTTACATTAGCACGACACCAAGCGCTAACATGAACGAAGAGTGGAGTGAGAAACTCTGTACAAGGCCTGCTGGATATTTCTTGCCGGTGATCCCTAAACTGGAGATCCTTCTGAGTGATCCCTTTACAGGAGATCCTTTTGAGTGATTGCATACCAGGAGATCCTTGCAACCACCACCTAAGTGCTTGGCAGGGCCTTAAGGACTTTTACAAAAGTTGTCGCTAGGTGGTGCCAACTCAGGTGTCAGCTGGTGGCAGATTTGCTTTCTCCATGCCAAATTACCCTGTATGGTGCCATTTCTATGTCTTCAAATGCCTCCATTTAACAAATACGCCAGAGGAAGAAGAAGAAGAAGAAGAACGATGGCCACTCATTGACCTGGTACCTATCGCCGCAGGTAAAAATGTATCGGTGCACAATATGTGCGAAACACTAGGACTCTCAAAACGAAGAACAGTGAAATATTAGTTTCCCAACTACAGTACGTTAGCAGCCCTGCTATTAGGTCCATGGTGTATATTGACAGCCAGCTATGTATACGATAGGCATCGGACCCCCTGTGCACCGATTTTTTTTTTTTTTTCATCTTGTGTACTGTCCGACGACCTACATCATCCCACCGTGGATTAATCCCATCTCAAATCCTATCCCATAATAGACCAAGCACAATAGTAACCAGTTATCTCAATGCAAACGACTCCTGATGGCTAAGAACACAGACACATGTGAGTCAAGGATCCCTTTTTCGTGAATATCTTGAACACCAAAGTATTTTGAACATCCACAGCACCCTGACAGGACCTACACACAGGGTTAATAAACCGTCCTCCTCCCCGCCCTAACAGTGTCTGTCTGGTAGATTTATTGTCTGTATAAAGAAGTTTATGGAAACATTAAGTGATATAATTTTCTTGAATAGTAAAACTAGACAGACTTAAAAACAAAAAACTTTGCAGTCCGTTTATGGATCGATATGAGATTGCATACATAGGAGTACATATTATGATGGCCACATAGCAGGAGACCTACTGGCCCTAACGAGATTACCTGTTACAAAAAATATCTATTTAGATCTAAACAGCATGTATGAGAGAAAGGATAGAAGGGATAGAAAATCGTGCAGTTACGGGATGAAGGACGATCCCAGTGAAACTTCTCCACTGCTATCTCCCAAAATTGAAATAAAATTTTGTGTGGCTGCAAGAATAAGTTGACATATACGTCATCACACTAAAAGGGTTAAAAGAGATTGGGTCTAACAAGGTAAGCCAGAGATACTCTCCTAAATGTAATAATATGATGTGGATGTAACAATAATAAAATATAACATCACCTAGCTTAATTGTTAAAAAAAATGGTCTAGGAACCTTTTACTGATGGCTAGTAGGTACTGACCATAGCTACAATAAGTCAGATTTGTATACAAAGGTTGTGGGTCAAATGTCAAGGTAACAGAAATTACAAGAAATTTACGCTTGGTTTCCCCTTTTGTGTGCTTTCATTTCTGTTTGGCAGATGACAGGTTTTAAAGTGGATCACCTTTTTTTTTTCCAGAATTATCAGTAGCAGTGTTCCCTATGGTCTATTCCTTTTACCAACTCTCTTTCTCCTCATCACCATCGACGTTTTTGACCTGCAAAACAGTTTACATCTAACTCTTTTATGACCTGCAAAACAGTTTATATCTAACCCTTTTTGACCTGCAAAACAGTTTACATCCAACCCTATCCAAGGCCTATAACAGGTACCGAAGCCAACCCACCCTTGGATCTAATCTCTTTTATGTTTCTGCCCGGAATCGTGCTAAGTTTTATCTTTGTTCTGCTAAAAATAATTTCTTTCTTACTAAATGATCTGAACTCTCTAACTCAAATTCTTCCTGGTACTTCGTGCACCTTGTCAAAAACCTATTCAACATCTTTACCTCATCCTCCTTCCCTCTTCTTTTCCACTCTGATGGCTCTGTACTTATTTCTTCTACAGAAAAAGGAGAACTCATCACTCATACTTTCTCCTCCAATTCCACCTTAGATGATACCGGTGCTGTACGACCATCACATCCCCCCCCCCTCTGACTTTCTCATGACTGACATTAAAATTTCTTCAACTCAAGTATTTTCTGCCATCACTGGATCCAGTACTAACAAGGCATATGGACCTGAAGAAGTCCCTCCTGTTGTCCTCAAGAACTATGCCTCTGTTCTTACACCTTGCCCAGGTAAACTCTTCTGCCTCTGTCCATCAACTTGTATCCTTCCTTCTTGGTAGACGTTTGCTCTCATGCAGCCTGTCCCAAAGAAGGGTGGCCATTCCCGTCTCTCTAACTATCGCCCAATTACCTTAACATCCTGTGCTTCAAAAGTTTTCGAGTCCATTAACTAAAAAGAAATTAAATCCTCTTTCATATCAAGACCTTCTTTCTGATCGCCAGTATGAGTTCTGCCAGGGAAGGTCCACTGGTGATCTCACCTACCTTTCAGACTCCTGGCCATCCTCCTTTAGGCAATTTGGCGACATTTTTGAAACTGCACTTGTCATTTCAAAGGCTTTCGATCAAATCTGGCATAAGTCTTTAATATCCAAACTGCTCTTTTACGGTTTCTAGCCTTTTTTTCTGTGCCATCATCTCTGGCTTCCTTTCCGGTCGTTCTATAGTTGCTGTTGTAGAAAGGCATGTTTCCTCAGTGGTGTTCCTTGGGGCTCTGTCCTGTCACCAGTTCTCTTCCTCCTATTGATCAAAAACCTTCTAAGCTATACATCTAACCCTTTTCACTCATATGCTGATAACTCCACCCTTCACCTTTCCATTCGCTTCCTGCAGCGTCCATCTCACCAGTTACTTCAACAGACAAGGAATGAGTCGATGGCACAGCTATCTGACTCTGCTCATATCTGTGATTGGGGTAAAATTAATCTGGTAGTTTTTATTGCATCAAAAACTCAGTTCTTACATCTATCAACCCAACAAAATCTTCTACAGGAGTATCCTCTAATTTTTAACAATGTCCAACTCAGTCTGACTTGGGGTTTCATTGTCTCAGGATTTATCTTGGAAAGATCATATTATCTCTCTTGTAAAATTGCTTCCAAGAGATTAGGTGTGTTAAGCCGACTCTGTGCCTTTTTTACCCTTGCATAGTTTTTGACTTTATACACCGGTTTTACTCCTCCCTGTTTAGAGTACAACTCTCGCGTGTGAGGAGGCTTCCCTTATACAGCTCTTCTCAACAAGGTGGAGCCAAAGGTTTTTAATCTCATTAACTCTCCTCCTCTTGCTGGTTTCCTTCAACCTGTCTTTGCCACAGTGTTGCATATTCATCTCTTTTCTATCGCTGCTTCAAAGGTCACTGCTTCTCTGAACTGCCTGCTTGCATCCCTTCATCATTACGGCGGGTGCATAGCATCCGTCAAGCAACAATTTCTCATCCCTTTTCTGTCCAGCTCCCTAATGCAAGGGTTAACCGTTACTTCCAGTCTTTCATACATGCAACAGGTCAACTCTGGAAATGTCTCTCTCTGTCCTTATTTCCTACTGCCTATGATCTGCAGTCTTTCAATCGCAGTTTGAGCAGGGATCTCGAAATGAATGGGTTTATGAATTTGGATCTCTTTTATCTTTTTTTTTTTTTTTTTTTTTTGAGGAAACAATCTGCCGGCTCTTAGCCTTTGGTTCCATTTTCCTTGCTTAGAAATCATAGAGTGATGACTCCACCCTTCAACTTTCTATCTTCTTATCACAGCGTCCATCACAACAATCACTACAGTAATAACAGGATGAGGTTTTGATGCAACTGCCTTCGGACTAGTTTCTTACAGGTATTTTTGGCTAAGGCGAAAGATGCCTAGTTGTCTTCAATGCCGGAACAGCTCACTTCCCCTGATCACTCAATATGACACATTTTTCCACATGACTTCCCCTTTAACTTCAGCAACACACAGTTCAGTCCTTCATCATCCCATAATATCTTTGGTGTTTCTTAACATGATCCACTTTGGTAACATCACATTACTTATCCCACCAATACAGTTCTCTAGAGGTTAGTTGTGCTGAAATGATTCCTTGTTTCCTTTATCCCCACCCAGTTATTGGCACTATACAGAGTCTTATTCTCTCTCATGTATGGGCAGTCTCACCACAGTGTTCAGCACTTCTGTACTGGGCTAAGATTCTCGTCTCCTATACTCTCCTCCGCTAAATGGCTCCCCTCAGTGCTCACTCTCTCGACTCAGTGTTACGTATCTGTCTGTCTCGTCTATCGGCATTTTTCTCTTCACCGTTCTAATAAGAACGCCATTACGACGGACACCCTGCATTCCTCTTAGCAACATCTCCTCCACCCCCACCGTTTTGCTGTTCAAGTGCGTTAGCAGAAATTATCAGTTTCAGTCTTTCATGAATGTAACTGATCAACTATGGAATTGTCTTTCTCAATCTGTCTTTCCCAAAGTCAATGATCTCAATTCTTTTTAATACAGGATCGTAGCCTTGGCTTCTTTCTTTTTCGACATAGAAAAATAAGCTGCAACAGGGAGGTTTGGCCACGTTTGGGGGTCACTGAAGCTATCATGATCACAATGGACACTAATGCTACTCGTCGTCATCAGCATTGTCCTTATCATCATAATCATCAATATCGGTATCATCATGATCATCAATTGCGGTACCATAATCATCATTTTCGGTAACATTATCTCTGGATCGTATTAGCAGACGAGCGTTTACTCCTCCAGTTTTAAATCGACAGAGGATTGCAAGAATGTAATATATATATATATATATATATATATATATATATATATATATATATATATATATATATATATATATATATATATATATATATATATATACAGCACATCCTAAGGCTCACATGGGAGGATAAAGTCCCTCACTCGCAAATTCTTCAGTAGGCAAAGTCAACCATCCTAGAAAACATGCTGGCTGAAAAAGAGCTACAACTTGGATGGGAGAGGCACGTGCTCCGCATGCCTGGACACCGCCTTCCCCAACAGGTTCTGTTTGGCCAACTCCCTGCAACACGTCGCAACCCATGGGGACAGCAGAAGGGATACGAAGATCGTATAAAGACAACCCTGAAGAAATGATACATCATACCTAAAGATTTTGAAACCAATGCCTCTAACAGAAAAAAATGGCAAGCCCTCTACAGCAAAGGAACCACTCATCTCAAAGAAGCTTGGAACCTGGCCAAAGAAGAGCATAGACAACGGAGGCACAACCACAACAGAGTTCTCCCAGCAAACCCAGACTTGACATGCCTACTGTGTGGCAAAGTTTGTGGATCCAGAATTGGTCTGTGCAGTCACACACGTTGGCGCTAAAGACTGAGAAATGCATCCTAATGAGTATGGCAGACGTCGTCTTCTGTAATAGAAGTGCAGCTTTCAGTAAATAATATCAAATATAACCTACTATATCTAATGCATTATTATGTATATATAGTTTTCAGTGATTGATAAGTCTGTAAGAGGGTAAAAGAAGGTGGTTCTTATTATCCCTCTGTCCCTTCAGCATGACATAAAAATACAGTAATATACAACTCTGTACTGTAAATGCTATACATATCTTTGTTTTAATGTTTTTAGATATGGCTCTTCCTACTTCCTTTTATATATTTTCTTTAGAAATCAAATGTGTCATTACTGAGTGTCGTACGGTACATTATATTTTCCTTCCTTTTAACACTGTCTTGGAGGGCGCACCCCTCCCACCCCCCACCCTCTCGGACCAGGGCGTCGGGGGTTGTCCCCAGCTGCTCGCACTCCACTCCTGGGTCATGTCCACATCATTTTTCATACATCACCGCTTACATACATTCGCAGAGCTATTGTACCAACTTGGGCGATCCTGTGCAAGCAGCATGGCATTTATCATTTGCAAAAGTCAGACAGACAGACAGATAAGGAGACAGAAAGACAAACAGGCCAATAGACAGACAGACACATCCTCGCAATTGTATTATGAAAATAGAAGCTGTGCAACCACGTCTCAGTGTATATGTAAATCTCCCTTGCTGGAACGCATACAACACATTACATAGCATGTCAGAATGCTCAGATAACTCAGCGTTTGAAATTCGTGTTCATAACAGACGACAATAGGAAAGTTACTGTAGACACATATTACACACATTGCACACTGCCACATCTGTAACTGTCACAACCCACTACCACAAAGGTCACACACATATCACTCTCACCCTGCCACAATGCACACTGCTATATCTCTCACCCACATCTCACCCTGTTACACCTCACACTACAACCCTCACACTCCACACTTCAGTATCACACATCACATTGCTAAACTTTACCTGAATATGTCGTCTGTCCTCAGCCGGACATACATACTAGAGGTATTCGGACCATGAATATGTTAAGAAACTATATAGAAGTTTTAAAAATCTGTCGTGATTACCTTATATCACAATATAGTCGATGGTATGGCCATATAGAGAGAATGGGTGTGAAACAAGTGGTTAAAAGACTATATCTGAGTAAGTTCCGGTTTGAATCTGGGAGGAGGCGCGGGAGATCAAGGTGAATAGATTTGGTAAACTAGTTTGTGAGACAGAGAGGTATAGAAGCTGATGAGGCCAGGTAAATGAAGGGATCTAGCTGGCTTTATGAATTTTGTGCTGAGGAGTGTATGATCAGCCTTTGGTACTTTTTTTAACTTGACAATCGTCTGATTGACTCTGTTGGAGAAGTGAATGCAAAGTTACGTGTGCAGCAAGTTTGTTCCTATCACGTGAAGCCAAGATTTCGCGGCTTGAATGATGCGTAAAAGGAGGTGTGGCTCATTCAGCTGGGCAAACGTTGGTTAGTATTTTATAACTTCAGCTAAAGATGTTATGTTTTTGCCGGTGTTGGTTTGCTAGTTTGTCTGTCTGTTAGCTGCTTTACTCAAAAAGTTATGAATTAATTTTCGTGAAAATTTGTGGAACGGTGGGCCATTGGCCAAGGAAGAAATTATTAAATTTGGGGGCGCATCCGGATCCGGATCCTGAGTACCCCGCACAATATCTCAAAAAGTTCTCATTGAATTTCATTGAAATTTTGTTAAAACGTGGACCATGGGCCAAGAGAGAATTTATAAGATTTGGGGGCTACGGATCCTTTATCCACGGACCGGGATCCTGATCCTTTTTAATGGTAACGGCGTTTGCAGAGGTATGCGCTCTCTGAATGCTTTCTAGTTCTATAATGATTTTTCTGGCTCTTGGAATCCTACCTCACCCCTCCCTAAGGTGCAAAAGGTCTGTATGATGATGATGATTATGATTATTGTTATTTCACTGTTACTTTAACTGCCTTTTGTATCCTTTGTAAGGCAGTAAGATTAGGTAAGTATTTTACTCGGACTCCTGACTGATACCGAACTGTACAGAAAAAAAAAAAGAAGGCATGATTAATTATCTATATTCTGACCAGGTTAACTAGGCGTAAAATTGTTATCTTTCTATTGCCAGTGTCCTGTATTCAAGATCATCTTTGAAAACTGCCCTGATCACCACGATCTTACCCTCGATGTATGATGTTGGTGAAATGCCACGATCATACCTCAAATGGAGGCCTAAATGGCCATTTCATGACACAGTCACGTTAGTGCTAAGACACACAAAAACACTGCGACGACATCCCACGACACCCTCCTGAAGCATCACGTTATCCTGACAACACATTATGATCATCCCTCAGTTAAAAAATAATGGTCACTATTACTCCATGTCACGCCAAGACATCGCCACAACACGCTACGACAAGCTATGACAAGCTACGATACACTACGGAACCGCTGAGTTGCCATTAAGTTACCAATAAGATTATCAGGACATATGACAATTCACTATGGTGGTCGGGACCTTTGGTGCGAGGCTATATATAGGAGAGTTGAGTATAGGCAGGTGTCAGTAGGCAGGTGGCAGTGTGTCATAGTGACTCTTTGAGGTCCGATCTTCAAGTTATTACTACGACACGCCAAGTCACACCTAACGACAAGCTACAACAACCTACGACAAGCCAAGACACGGTAAGACACGTTAAGTAACAGCTAAGACAAATAACATTACCACCACTACATGTCACGTTCTCCTCCTTGTTGGCTCCCGTGCCAACAATTTTTGAACATTCCAAAAATTGTTGTAGCGTGCCAAGAACTACGAAGAATGACCAAGTTTTCCACATCAGCACTGTCATGGCTGTCACACCTTGTTACTCATTACGACATGCAGCGACACACGAAGACATGAGGACGTGGCGTGTCATGAGAAAGTTCCTGGCAGTGGGACATAGGCTTATTTCTGTGGAAAAGACGTACAACCATAGCATAATCATATTCTGTCACTGAGATACATGAAATGAGTTGATAAATGAGAAAAATTTCCTTTAACTAAAACGAATGACCAAACACACGTAATATTAGGGCTAAATCCAATGCTATTCCAAGTACAGTAATCCCTTTAAGACCCAGACGCCCAAGTCTGGGACACCCCAAGTCCTGGACATTTTGGGCCTGGGTCCTTGGACACCAAAAATACCCAAAAAAAAGTAAAAATCCCCCCCCCCCAAAAAAAAAGACGCGTGTTCATCCCTACTTTAAATTTGCCGCATGGCGACGAACAGCTCTGTTCCCGCGTGTAGTAGAGTTAATAGAGTGCCCCCCTGCATCCTCTCCTCCCCAGTTCCTGCCTAACTACTGTCTTGACTAGATTCTCGTCACCATGGCTGCCTCATGCCCTCGTTTTTGTGAATAAACAATGAATAAACTACAATACCTCACCACTAGACCACATGGGAATTTCATGTGTTGTGCAGTGTTAAGAAATTAGAATTCAAAGTGCAAAGGGTTAAGTGCAAAGTGCAAATTGGTGAGAGTAAACTGGCGTGTTGCAACTGGCATGGTGCAAGCAAGAACAGAATGTGCAGTGTTAAACAATTATAATTCCCAGTGCAAGGGTTTAAGTGCAGCACAACACTGAACTACTGTACGTACTTCAAGAGCATTTTCACCACTGTCAGAGCCTTAGAGGAGGTGGGTTAATCTTCGTAAAGGCCACGGATGTGTTGTAATTTTTTTTCCTTTTTTACGTGTCCGACTCTGGCCAAAGTCTTCAGGGCCTATTTCTCGGGGGCAGTGACCTATCCCAAGGCCCAGTAGTCCTTCTACACCTGCACATGTCACCACTTCGGCGCTAACACCCATCGTCCATACTGAATACATGCTAGGGCTGTCTCATACAGGACTGGTGTATTGGTATTAGCGGGGATGTACCGTGTACACTGCTAAATATTTTCCATACTTATTTCTAATTCCTCATTCTCTGGTTCCTTTTCATTTATTCCATGCTTTCTGTCCCTTATTTCTGTGAATAGGGTCTAAAAAGGTCCTGTGAATGTCCGGTTGGGAGTTATTTAGGTGGTTTTCAAAGTTAGGTTGGGTTAGGGTCCATCAATACCTGCCCAGGGGGCATTTTCCCAAGTCCCGGACATACTGGCTCTATTGTGTCGGATCTTGGAGGGATTACTGTACCTATATAATTATATCCTAGCTATCGCAGTGCTCATGGATTGGTGTTCTGCTTACAATGTCGACAGATATTGACGTGAAGGTGCAAGTGATGCCATCCCATTAATTCATCGTAAACAGAGAGCCACTCGCCACCGGAGCTTGAAGTGAGAGGGTAAGGTGAGTGTTAGAGAGAAGGGGACTAGAGAGAGGGGGAGGGGGCTGGACGAGGGCTGGAGAGATAGGGACTACAAGGGGGCTAGAGAGGCTAGAAAGGAAAAGGAAGGGGAGTATGGAGGGGAAGCTAGAAAAAGAGGGCTAGAGGGAGGTTGGACAGAGGGGGTTCTAGAGAAGAGTAGGATATGGGGAAGGAACTTTAGATAGATGGAAAAAGGACGCAGGAATTTTATCACAGATGGTAAAGACAGAAAGGTGAGGTCAGAAGCAAAGATGCAAAGTGTGAATGAAAGGGAGAAACAGACAAGGTAGGAGACTGAGAGGAGGAGGAGGAGGAGGAGGAGGAGGAGGAGGAAGAAGAAGAAGAAGAAGAAGAAGAAGAACTAGGGAAGAATTCGAATGATAAGAGATGAGACAGGCGGTCTTATTTTGGATGGGTGTGACAGAATTCATAGCATCCCTTTCTTAGAGATATAACACCTACCTGACACCTTATTACACATTTATTTGTCAACATTGTAATACATGTATTAGGAACTCAAGAGTACCATATAAGCCGACAACAGAGTGAAATGCGCCAGGGAAATCGCTAAGGAAGAACCGATACTTGTGCCATCTAGAATGCGGCCATGAGAGAGGATTTGGTTTGTCCTAGTTAAGCCCGGAATGGAGGTAGCAAAACACAGTGAAGCGATGGAGAGAATCAAGTGCTATTGTTTTGGAGCAGCAAGTAAGTAATTCGTTTCTGTGTATCGGAACTCAGGAAAGTAGTTGTTGTGAGTTATTAAATAGGCTAAAATAACATCACTAAAACATTTTGGATTTTGAAGTAAGTTATTTTAGTTTGAAGGCTAACTTGTTTGCTTGTTGTGCTAGGTGGAGGGAACAAGTGGAGATGTATATGAATGAGGGTGATTGAGCTGAGTAGAAGACAGCTCGATAGCGGAGGACAGGATATTATGAAGGTACAGTAGTTTATTCGTGGCCGCATCCTCCAAGATGAAGATGCATTGCTATTAATAGACAAAAAGTGTACAGCATTATTAAAGAAAATATATTTCAGGGTGGTCCGTATATTGCGCCTCTCTGGTCACGCATCTGGCAATATGGTGAGTGTGTGTGTATTGCGGGGACTGCTGAATCTCCTGGTGATAATTTGGTAAACACGCAGTCCATGAGTGTAAATATTTACACTACAAAGCTTGAAAAACGGAATGGGTAGTAGAAAACTGAACAAGCTAGACACTGAGAGCCTTATTCTCGTTAGCTTAGAAGGCTTTCTAGCACGGTTTCTTAGACGATTTAGTTTGCATATTACACCTTATTTTTCTGTATGGCATGCATAAACTTTTTATATCTTCAGTGACGTCCTAAATAAAATACGAGATAACATTAACAGACAAATATAAAGAAAAGGAAATGGTTCCTGGGAGCATTCTTACCCAAGGAGAATATGTGCTTACGAGTATAATGCCGATAGAGGCGTCCTCATAACAAATGAGAGTTCGCGACAAGAGAATAGCAATGACTGGACCATGCAGTATAATTCAATATTACTTAAAAGCAAGGAGTGCCCGTGGGGTAGCGGTAGTAAGCTCGCTTCATAAGAGGGAGGAATCGAGTTCGATTCTCTGGTTGGTGGAAATGCCGGACAATGTTGTAATGTTCGATTTCCCCATTCGCTTAGTAGCACGTAGTCTTATATACGTCTCCATTCCATTCCTCCATCTCACCCTCGGTCTCCCCATACCTTTCCCGCCACCCCTCCACCTTACTCACATACACTTTCCTCATTAGTCTTTCGCTCTCCATCCTCTCTGCATGGCCAAACCACCTCAATGTGTTTCTCCTAACATCCACATCCACACCACAACGCCCCTTCGCTTCCTCATTTGTCAGTCTGTCTCTCCATGTAACTCCACATGCTCCTCTCAGATAGATCATTTTCACTGTTCTCACTTTTGACTTGGATCCTTCCAACAAAGTCCAAACTTCGCTTCCATAGTTAGAGTGGATGTCACTACACCATCATGCAGCGTGCACTTTTACTTCATGCTCACTTCCCTATTTCATATCACTGCGTTCAAAGAACAAGCACTTCTCTTCCCTGTTTTACCCTTTCAAGCACGTCATCCCCTAAACTTCCATCCTTATTCATCTCGCTACCCAAGTACTTAAATACACTCACATTTTCTATTTCCTCACCATCCATCCTCAGAGTGAATTCAATGACTTCATTTCTCTCGAAGACCACACCTTTACTCTTCCCTACATTCACCTTTAGATTCCGTTTCATACACACTCTCCCAAATTCATTCACAAAGCCTTGCGGTTCCCGTTTGTCTTCATTTTTCAGTACAGTATCATCTGCATACAAAAGAACGGACAGATACCAAATGCTGCCCTTTCTCATTAGGGCCGCTCCAACATTCACTGCCCTACCTTGTATCTCTTACGACTCCATCCATATACAAAATGAGCAACCATTGAGACATGACTCAGCCATATTTCAGTCCATGATTTACATAGAAAAATTCATTGATCTCACCATCCACACGCACTTCATCTTTAGCTCCCTCATACATACACGTCACGGTATTGAACGGCTTCCCACTTACTCCATTTTTTCTTAATAATTTTCTCACTCCTTGTCCATTCACCATGCCATATGTTTTCTTCAAATTCATGAAGGCAGCATACATCTTCTTTCCCTTCTGTAGAAGCTTTTCCACTAAAGACTTTAGATTGAATATCTGATCTACGGAACCTCTTCCCTTCCTAGAAGCTCTATGCTCTTCACCAACTAATTCATTGGTTATTTCCCTGACTCAGTCAATAAATATCCTACCACATACTTCTCCTGTTACACTGAACAGATATAAAAATATTCATTAAAAGAATGTTAAGATAATACGAAAAATAAGTCACTAAGGAAGAGATGCTACAAATCCTGCTACACTTCTTCGATCCAAACGCAAATAGGCTTCTGTGGTTCCATAATGCTGTTGCAGAATTGCCTATCACACACAAAGACACAACGATTTATATATAATATCACATGGACAATGGTGATTACTTATGTAGGAAACCATGGGTATTGATGATTTAGTATAACATGATAGATGGATAATGAAGATTCCATATATAAAAATAAAAGGACAAAGATGATTGTTCGAATACGAACATAAGGGTAATGATGAGCCCTTATATAATAATAATAATGTAGGGGTAACGATTCCTTGGTTGGATGTACGCTTTCTCTCTCTCTCTCTCTCTCTCTCTCTGTAGGTCATGCACAGCTACACCCTCCTGCTGTTTAGGACGAAGGTATTTAGCTAGAGCAATCACCAGAGAAAAGGTTAATTTATTCACGATTATACTGTACCTGACTGATTTTGCTCACCCTGGAGGGGATTGAATATTTTCTTTTAGCAGAAGGATACGAGATATGCTTAAGCGGAAATATGTAGATTAGTTAGTTAACATATGAAATGGTACATAAATAACACACACACACACACACACACACACACACACACACACACACACAGAAGGGGGAAGAGGAGACGAGCAACTAGCCCAACTTTCTGCAACAAAAGTGCGTAGTTTGTGTGGGAAGTGCTTAAAGCTGCCACCCACACTGCCACGACGTGATCCCAGGTGTCGCGGGCTCATATCACAAGCAGTAACAGTATACAGTATGATGAATAACTGCTACGAGATCTGGCTTCTGTTGGTTGGTGTTATTTAGTACTGGGATAATTCCACTGAGGGCTTTTAAAAAGGCTTCGTAGCAACAAGACATATTGGCCAGCAAAGTTTTTCAGTATTGTTGATTTTATTGCGAGGCAGGGGATTACGTGCCATTTTCAATAATTTGGGTATTGCATTGGCTACTAAGAATGTTAGAAGCTGTTTCAATTTACCCGTTGTTTCCAGCTAATAATACTAAGATAATGTTACAACCTGAAGATTAAAACGTGTTACCCGAAATTTGATACGGCATACTTATAACGTAAAAGTGACACTCCTTGGTTGCTAATAAAACCCACTATCTAAACTGAGCATACGTGGCTATCAACTCTTCTGAGAAGTGCTAGATATCTTCATCAGGTTGACATAAACACGAATCAGTTTGCCTAGTACAAAGTCACTTGCCTCCAAAATAAGTTGAGTGGTGTAACTGTTATCACTCTCTTCCTTACTCAACTTTATTCCCCTCAAGCGTTCCTTTACTTTTGATATAACATGTGCATATACATACTTTTTAGAGCATACGAAAACATTAAAAAATAAAAACAACATGCAAGTTGATAAACTGAAAAAAGACAGCACATATGGGAATAAAAGGTTTTGAAAGCATGCAAAAATCTCCCTCCCCCCCTCCCCCCAAAAAGCTTCAACACATCTACGCATTCACTTACTTCCATTATCTTCACCCTCAAAGTCCCTCACACACAACCTTCTTCCCATCAACCCCCCCCCCCACGCACATATTTCAAAAAAATTTGGCCCACTGAATAACACCTGATCCATATGTCACTAACATCCACTACGTGGTGAAGAAGCGAATGTCCGTCATAAACTAGAATGCCTTGTTGATGTAAAATGAAACAAGTGTTACATATCTATGTCTATATCTGTCTACCTATCTATCTATCTATCTATCTATCTACATACAGTATATATATATATATATATATATATATATATGTGTGTGTGTGTGTGTGTGTGTGTGTGTGTGTGTGTGTGTGTGTGTGTATGATATGCAATACCCTACTTCAGACAAAAAAATATATAAATAAATAAGTACTGTAAATGGAATGAAATATTAGATCTCTCTCTCTCTCTCTCTCTCTCTCTCTCGTCTTGCTTTATGGACCATACCGCACCCCATCTTTGGGTGGGTGAAAGAGGTCGGATGATGATGATGATGATGATGGTGATGATAAAATAAAATACAAGTACCCGTTAATTCTCTTTTATTATAGTGATGTTCAGTACATTTAACCTCTTCGCATCGGAGGCATGATAGTTCAGTTTATTCTTGGTATTACCTAATTTCTTTTCAGCTTATGAGAGATGCGCCACTCTGGAGAGTTACATATAGTCTTCATAAATCTCTTCAGTAGTAAGGCAATCTGAAATTATTACAATCGTCCAACACCTACACAAAATAATGTAATAGTTATTAAATAAATGAATAAATAAAAAATCAAACAAACCAAGTGGTGCCATGCACAACAAACCTCGCCAGACAGCAGTTATTTTATTGCTGTTAGATACAACTCGTTTCTGCCATGTAGTGACAGTGTAAAGTTAACCCATTTGCACCCAGCGTCCTCAGTATAGGACGGAATTGGGCATTTTCAAATGTTAATAAAGGAGGGAGCCCAGGGGTAGGGACATAGGAGCTTCGCGAGCATGAGCTGATAGGCGGAGGGCAGTACACATAGAACCCTATCATCAAAATTTCTCACACAGGAACCCTGGATGTTGTTGGGTTAAGGTTTAAGGTAATATCGCAAGTGTTTTCAAGTGTGCCCTCTGAAAATCCGAGATCTTTTGTCAGACCCTTTAAGGTCAGTCAAAGTCAAAAGTCTTGCTGCTAAATGAAAGCCAGTATGTGACTAACTATATCTTGGTAACAGTAAGTATATCTATCTTCAAAGAGTTTCTAGTAATAGCCTCCTGAATATCTGTGACATTGAGTTTGACCTTGCAAGATCACTTGCGGTCAAAGGTCAACGTACAAATTAAAACTCATATGGGATTTCCTGTATGTTGATAATAGTAAATACAGTATTTCTCTGTTTAACCAGTTTCGAGTTATAGCCCCCTGAATATCCGTCACCATGAGTTTGACCTTTCAATGTCATTCAAGGTCAAAGGTTTGGTGTCAAATGAATGCCCATAGGGTATGACGAGTTCCTGTAAGTTTCTCATAGTAAATATATCTATCTTCAACCGTTTTCAGGTTATAGCCTTCTGAAAATCCCTGACCTTGACTTTGACCTTTCAGGTTCATTCGATTACCTCCAAAATCTAATCACTTTCTTTGAGGATCAGTGCCCACATATCCTGAAAGTTTCTTGTAATTTCATTCAGCAGTTTTTGCGTAATGTTCCTTACAATCAAAGAAACAAACAAACAAACAAAAAGAAATACACCAACAAACCAACAAACAAACTCGACTAAAACCAATACCTCGTCGGACTCCGTTAGGGCGAGATAAAAATAAATAAAGGAACAAAATATTTAAAACAGAAAGCATAAGTCGCTGTGGTAAGTGCTGAACAAACATTAGTTTCAACCTTGAGTCATTTGCTGTTAGTCAGTTCCATTACATCCTAGCAAATCTGTGTGTGTGTGTGTGTGTGTGTGTGTGTGTGTGTGTGTGTGTGTGTGTGTGTGTGTGTGTGTGTGTGTGTGTGTGTGTGTGTGTGTGTGTGTGTGTGTGTGTGTGTGTGTGTGTGTGTGTGTGTGTGTGTACGTCATGCACAGTTACACACTCCTGCTGTTTAGGATGAGGACAGGTGTTCTTTTATTCACGATAATACTGTACCTGACTGATTTTGCTCACCCTGGAGAGGATTAAATATTTTCTTGTAATAGAAGGATACGAGATAAGCTTAAGCGGAGATATAGATTAGTTAGTTACATATGGAATGGTACATAAATAAAACACACACACACACACACACACACACACACACACACACACACACACACACACACACACAGATGAGTTTAAAAGATTAAAAATATAAGTTAAACATATAAAACCAGAAGAATATACTGTACGAAAATATAAATAGACTATACCTAAAGATCCATTTGCAAAGAAAGACAAGTATATCAACAGACAAATGGACAGATTGACAGTCATAGCTAGATAAGGAGATGAATAGACAGAGATATATAGACAAATAGAAGGTATGACAGGGAAATGTAGAGCGTGGAACTCAAGGAAGTAAGGTTACCTGACTAGATGGAAAGGAAGAGGAAATTGGATAATGGTGAAGTAAGTGACAGGAGGAGCAGGAGGAGGAGGAATAAGTGAGAGAGGGAGGGAGGAGACGAGCAACAAGCCCAACTTTCTGCAGCAAAAGTGTTTAGTTTGTGTGGGAAGTGCTTAAAGCTGCCACCCACCCTGCCACGACGTGATCCCAGGTGTCGAGGGCTGATGGGGATCACAAGCGGCCAGGGAAACGCAGTAAGAGTATACAGTATGATGAATAACTACTACGAAATCCGGCTTCTGTGTAGTGCAGGGATAATTCCACTGAAGGCTTTTGAAAGTTCTTCGTAGCAACAAGAAGCCATATTGGCCCGCAAATTTTCAGTCATTATCGTTGATTTTATTGTGAGGCAGGGTATTACATGCTTTTTTTTTTTTTTTTGACACTACATTGGGTACTTAGAATGTTAAAAGCAGTTTCACTATAGCCGTTGCTTCTACCTAATAAAACAAGGACACTGCCACAATGTGAAGATTAAATTGTATTAATTGAAATTCAGTACGGCTTCCTTATGAGGTAAAAGTGAGACTCCTTGGTTGTTAATCAAACCCACTCTCTAAACTGAACATACTTGGCTATCAAATCAGCTGAAAAGCGCTAGGTATCTTCATCAAGTTGACATCAACACGAAACTGTTTGCTTTGTACAAAGTCACTTGCCTCTAGTGGTGTAACCGTTATCGGCCCCTTCTTTAGTCATTTAATTCTCCTCAAGCATTCCCTTAGTTTTGATATGATATTGTTCATGTAGGTACTTTTTAGAGAATACGAAAATATTACAATAAATACAAGAGCTAAGAATATAAATTAAATAAAAACAGTACATATGAAAATGACAATTTTAGAAAGCCCGCAAAAATCCACCTCTTACAGCCCCCTCAAACCTCTACACATCTATCCACACACCCACTTCCGATTATCTACAGTTATCCCCCAAGACCCACCTCACACAACCTCCTCTCCATCACCTGACACACACACACACACGCACATATCCCATAAAAATTTGGAACACTGAATAACACCCGACCCGTGTATCACTCACCCACTGCGCGGTGAAGAAGTGAATGTCTGTCATAAACTAGACTCCCTTGTCCAAATAAGAGGAAAAAGCACTGTGTGTGGATGTGGGTGTATATATATATATATATATATATATATATATATATATATATATATATATATATATTTACACACACATATATAGATAGATAGATAGATAGATATAGATATATATATATATATATATATATATATATATATATATATATATATATATTGACAGACGCCACAATCCCGTTTGGGATGGATGCAAACAAATCGCCTCCAAGTCGCCCTGTCCCCCGCCATTTCACTGCCCTGCTCCCAACTCACCCCCCCCTCTCTCATATACCTCCCCACCCCATCCCTCCATCTCATCCTCGGCCTCCCCCTCCCTCTTCCCACCTCCACCTCACTCACATACACTCTCTTCGTCAGTCTTTCACCCTCCATCCTCTCCACATGGCCAAACCACCTCAGTGTGTTCCTCGTAATGCTTCCTATCACATCCACATCCACACCACAACGCTCCTTTATATCCTCATTCGTCAGCCTGTCTCTTCATGTGACTCCACAGGCTCCTCTTAAATAACTCATTTCCACTGCTCTCATTCTTGACTTGTGTCCTTCCAACAACGTCCAAGCTTCACTTCCGTACGTTAGAGTTGTTATCACAATACTGTCATGTAACTTTTTCACTTCCATGCTCACTTCCCTGTTTCTTATCACTGCTTTCAAAGAACCAGCCACCTTTCTTCCCTGCTGTACCCTTTCAAGCACTTCACCCTCCAAACCTCCATCCTTACTCATCACACTACCCAAGTACTTAAACGTACTCACATTTTCCAATTCCTCACCATCCAAACTCGCTGTACATTCACTGACTTCACTTCTCTCAAAGACCATCACTTTACTCTTCCCTACATTCACCTTTAGATTCCTTTTCTTACACACTCTCCCAAACTTATCCACCAAGCCTTGCAGCTCCCCTTCGTCTTCACTCAACAACACAGTATCATCTGCAAACACCAGTACATGGAGTTTCCAAACACTATCCTGTCTCACCAGGGCCACTCCAACATCCACTACCCTACCTTGTACCTCTTTTATTACCCCACCCATGTACAGATTGAACAACCATGGAGACATGACACATCCCTGTTTCAAACCAACTTTCATAGAGAATAATTCACTTAGTTCACCATCCACACGCACTGCAGCCTTCGCACCATCGTACATACTCTTCACAGCATTCAACAACTTCCCATCTACTCCATGTATTCTTAAAACTTTCCACAATCCTTGTCTATCCACCCTGTAATATGCTTTCTCCAAATCCATGAAAGCCACATTGAAACTTTTCCACTAAAGATCTAAGAATGAATATCTGATCTACACAACCTCTTCCCTTCCTAAAGCCTCCCTGTTCTTCTCCAACTAATTTCTCTGTTCTTTCTCTAACTCTGTCAATAAGTATCCTACCATACACTTTTGCTATTTTACTAAGAAGACAAATGCCCCTATGATTACCACACACTTCTTTTTCCCCTTTTCCTTTGTACAAGGGAATAATTATACCTGACTTCCAATCCTCCGGGACTCTACCTTCCTCCCAGGCCAATCTGCACATCTTCCACATCCATTCTACTACTATCTCTCCCCCATGCTTCAGCATTTCACCACACAATCCATCAATTCCTGGGGCTTTCCCCGATTTAACTTTCTTCATTGCTTCCACAACTTCTATCCTACTGATTTCTTCCTGTCTTCTCACCTCCCTCCTTCTCCCAGCCATTCCCCAGCCACTTATACTCACATTACTTCCATCCTCTATGTTCAACAATTCCTTAAAGAGTTCTCTCCATCTGCTCACTTTTTCTCCCTTCTCCACTAGCAATCTACCATTTTTATCTTTCACTCCCCTGCTAACTTCACTTCCACCCTGTCTTACTCTTTTCACCTCTTTCCAGAACATTTTCTTACAGTCCCTCCACTTTACACTCAAATTCCTTCCAAATTCCTCATCCACTCTCTTCTTACTCTCTCTTGCTAATATTTTCACCTCTCTTTCTCTCTACATATAACTCTCTCTTCCGCCTCTCAACTTCTTCCACGCCCCTATTTCTCATCCATTCGTTGTATGCTTTCTTCTTTTGTGCCACAGCCTGTCTCACCTCTTCAGTCCACCACGCAGTTCCTTGCACCCCCCTCCGTCTTCTCTTCCTTCCACACACCACATCACATGCTGCACATATTTCTTCCGTAAATATCCTACACACACCTTCCATGTCTCCCATCTGCTCCAATTCATATTTGCCCAAACGTTCCTCCACTTCTCTCTTATACTCTGCCTTCTTCTCATCCTCTTCTAACCTTTCCACTCTCCTTGCAACTACTCCTTCCTCTCGTCTTTCCCTTCTTCTATTCCTCCATCTTACTTGCATTCTAATTCTGGCCACCACCAAGTAGTGGTCAGAAAGTCCACTCCCCCAACCTGTATAAACTCTTGCATCCATTACACATCTTCGCATCCTTTCATCCACACACACATAATCAATCATTGCCTTCCTTTCATTCAGTTCACCACCCACCCTTCTCATCACTCGCCATGTATACCTGTGGATCATTTTATGCCTGAAGAGGGTATTGGCTATCACCAACCCCCTCCCAGCACAAATGTCCACTAACGCACTCCCATTCTCATCTATCTCAGCAGGCACACCCCACTCACCAACTATTCCATCCACCTTCACCTTCCCAACTTTACCATTCATATCACCAATCAAAAACACTCTCTCATTCCTTCCAAACTTTTCCATGCACACTTCTACATTTGTCCAGAACTCTTCTCTCACTCTTCTAGCACGATCGCCCACATTTGTATTCCAACTTTCAACTTTACCTACACAATCCTTGACCCAACTGATCCATACTGTCTTATGCTCTTCCATCTTTTACTCACAACTATACGTACTCCTTCCTTTGCCCTCTCATTCTCACCTACTCCTGCACATATACCCCATCCATACTCCCATTCTCTCACACTTTCTCCTCTCCATTTTGTTTCAGTTATTCCACATACATCCACTTTCGCACCCTCAAGCACCTGGACAATCTCTCTCTCTTTCACCTCATCATTCGCTCCCCTTATATATATATATATATATATATATATAGATAGATAGATAGATAGATAGATAGATATAGATAGATATAGATAGATAGATATATAGATGTATATATATATATATATATATATATATATATATATATATATATCTCTCTCTCTCTCTCTCTCTCTCTCTCTCTCTCTATCTATATATATATATATATATATATATATATATATATATCCGTCATCCAATCCTTCGTTGCCCCATGAGGAGCGTAGGAACCCAGGGCTAGGCATGTTGGTCCTGACATTTACTGTAAGATGAGAGTGACCAGCCTCACTCATCCTCGAGTGGCATTATGTGAACAACTAACCTCAACCAGCCCTTGGACATAAACCTTCACCGGCTCAGTCCGACTGGAGCGCGGTAATTACCCACTAAACCACCAGGCGCCAAAGTTTGGTTATATGGTTACCACCCAGCCTAGTAAATGGTTTTACTGGTGTACAGGAAACTATTTGGCTTGTCACTCAGTGTAGTATATATATATATATATATATATATATATATATATATATATATATATATATATATATATATATATATATATATATATATATATATATGTACAGACAGATACATACATACATACATACATACATAGACAGATAGATAGGTATGTATTTGTAGATGACACGCAATACCCTACCTGAGGTAAAAATGAATGATCTAAACAAGTAAATAGAATGAAATATTAGATCTCTGTCTGTCTGTCTGTCTTTCTGTCTCTGTCTGTCTGTCTCTGTCTGTCTGTCTGTCTCTGTCTCTCTCTCTCTCTCTCTCTCTCTCTCTCTCTCTCTCTCTCTCTCTCTCTCTCTCTCTCTCTCTCGTCTTGCTTTATGGACCATACCGCACCCCATCTTTGGGTGAGTGAAAGAGGTCGGGATGTTGATGATGATGATGGTGATAAAATAAAATACAAGTACCAGTTAATCCCCTCTTATTATGATGCTGTTCAGTAAATTTAACCCCTTTGCATCGGAGGCATGTTAGTTCAATTTATTCTAGATATTACCTAATTTCTTTTCAGCTTGTGAGAGATTCGCCAAACTGGAGGGTTATATATAGCCTTCATAAATCTCTTAAGTAGTAAGGTACAGTAATCTGAAATTATTACAATCCAACAGGTGCACAAAATAATGTATTAATTATTAAAAAGACGAACACGTAAATAGTAAAAGAAACAAACCAAGTGGTGACAGGCATATCAAACCTCGCCCGACAGCAATTATTTTAATGCTGCCAAATACTAACTCGCTTCTGTCATTTAGTGACAGTACACAGTTAACCCATTTGCGCCCAGCATCCTCAATATAGGACGTAACTGGGCATTTTCAGAAGTTAATAAAGGAGGGAACCCCGGGGCAGGGACCTATGAGCTTCGCGACTGTGAGTTTGTAGGCGGAGGTCAGTATGCTTAGTACCCTTCCAGCAAAATCCCTCATACAGGAACCTTGCGAGTTGTTGGATTAAAGTCTAAGGAAATGGCGCAGTTGTTTTCAAGTTACGCCCTCTGAAAATCCGTAATCTTTCTTTTGACCCTTTAAGGTCACTGAAAATCAAAAGTCATGCTGCTAAACGAAAGCCCATATGAGACTTGCTATATCTTGGTAATACAGGTAATAAATATTTCTATCTTCAAAGAGTTTCTAGTAATAGCCTCTGATTATCCGTGATCTTGAGTCTGACTTTGCAAGGTCACTTACAAAGGTCAAGGTACCAATTAAAAACCCATATGGGATTTCCCATATGTTGATAATAGTAAATAGCTCTCTACGTTCAACCAGTTTCGAATTATAGCCCCCTTAATATCCGTGACCTTGAGTTTGTCCTTTCAAGGTCATTCAAGGTCAAAGGTCTTGGTGCCAAAAGAAACCCATAGGCCATTACGAGTTCCTGTATGTTCCTAATGGTAAATA
>NC_136983.1:6265250-6325250 GCF_032717465.1 Coenobita brevimanus | reverse complement strand
AAGGTTGCTGATTCCTTGAAAGCAGTCATAAGAAACAGGCAAGTGAGCATGGAAGTGAAAAAGTTACTACATGACGGTATTGTGATACCAACTCTAATGTACTGAAGTGAAGCTTGGACCTTGTTGGAGGGACAGAAGTCAAGAGTGAGAGCAGTGGAAATGAGTTATTTGAGAAAAGCATGTGGAGTCACATGGAGAGACAGACTGTCAAGTCGGGATGTGAAGCAGTGTTGTTGTGTGGATGTGAATGTCATAGGAAGCATTGAGAGAAACACATTGAGATGGTTTAGCCATGTGAAGAGGAGGGAGAGTGAGACTGACAAGGAGAATGTATGTGAGTGAGGTGAAGGGGGACAGAGGGAAGGGGAGGCCAAGGATGAGATGGCGTGATGGAGTGGAGAGGTATATGAGAGAGGGTGTGTGTGAGCTGGGAGCAAGGGCAGTGAAATGGTAGGGGACAGAGCGACATGGAGGCGATTTGTTTGTGGCCACCCCTTACGGGATTAAGGCGTCTGGCAATAGATAGATAGAGAGATCGTTAGATCTTTAATAATTTTATTTTCTGTTATCAAAAGATGTGAGTAGAGATCGTATGTTGTCTGCCAAAACTTTGACTCGTCACGTCAGTAAAGCGGAACCAGATCGACTGTGGAACGAAAAATGAATGGCACATAATAAACTCAGAGTTTCGAAAAAAAAAAAAAAGTGAAAGCAAACTCATAAACATGCATGCACCATATATCTGCACTTACTTTGTTTACATGTCTGTTATGGCTGGAAAGTGACAGACAACTGAGCAAATGTAATAAGGGCAAGAAATTTCTTTCGTCTCATTTTTGATGAACTGTTCAAGTAAAATGATTATCTTCTCTTTATCTTTTCTTCGCACAGGTGCTGCAGCATTAGGGCATCTGATCTTGATGTAGGTGACACTTTGTAACCTCTTTAGAACATCGATGAGGGTAAAAATAGAGAGGTGCGGGGAGTAAAACTGGCCGTTGAAGTGCGAGGAAAATGACTCCGGGCCATTGCTGGTTCTTCTACATTCGGGAGGTGGTGTAGCAGCCCACAGGCATGGTGAAACCTTAGCCTCCTACGAAACATATTTCTCGACTATGTAATCAGTAAATAGGGTGCACCCTCTATCATCTGGAATATCACACATCACATCATCAAGGAAGCAGTCTGATACTTGCTTTGGGGATAAAAAAAAAAAAAAGAAAAAAAAAAAAGGAAGCCAGGAAAATATCTAGATAGTTATTTTTCAAGAACACCTCCTTTATTTTTGTATTCTGCAGTTAGTCCGTATTTCTGAATATTTCCCCACCATGCTTGGCCTAAGTGAAACCGGAAAAACTTCATTTCTGTTTCAGGGAATACAGTTTTGATAACATTTATCATTGCGTTTTCAATGTCCATATGAATTAGCGTATGGCTCACTTTTACGTTTCTGTCTGTGCATGTCTGCATTATTTTGTGCCATCAGTCACTATAGCACTCCTCTGTGTTGCTGGGTAGTAGTGCGTAGAACTAAGTAAGTAGTCTCCATTCTTACAACCATGAATTTTATACAATTTGTAGAAAAACTTTTGACAACATTTAAAAGTTCCATCCAAAAAAAATGTATTGCACTTCACTCCAAACAAATTGAAAGGAAAGAATGGAGAGGGGGAGGCTTAGAGAAGGGATCAGGAAGAAATGGGAAGGAATGAGGGGTAAGGAGTGGATGACAGGGGAAGGAATAAGTAGGAAAGGGAGGGAGGGATGGATGGAGGGAGGGTAGGGGAGGGAAGGCGGGGAGGAGAGGGAAGGTGGGGAGGAAAGGATAGGAGGGGATTAGAGAAGAAGGTGTGCGAGACAAGAGTTAAAGCATGTGTGAGAGGCATTGCTAGGGGGGGCAGGAAGGAAGAGAGTTGAAAGAAGGGGTAGAGATAGAACACAAGGGGAGGTGACGGTGCTGAGAAAAGTAGGAGAAAAAATGAAGGGGAGGAGAGAGAAAAGAAATGAAGCGTAAGACAACTGAGGGAAGTTGATCGGAAGAATTAGAGGGATGGGAAATGTAGAAAGACAGGAGACAAGGGATAAAGGGTAAGGGTAGGGTAGGGTAAGAGTTGGGAAGCAGAGACAAGTATTACAGGCTTCCAGGAATGAGGAAAATTAAAATTTTACAAGGCTTCTGTAAAGGAGCAGAACCCCGGGGGTGGGGGGGAGATAGCTGCCACCAAATCTCATAAAAGACTTTGTATAAACTTGTAGAGAAGTTATATTTATATTAGACTTGTGGACGAGCGGTTGTTATACGTGAGTAGCTTTGTAAGTAGAAAATCTTCGTTCCCATTTGTCATGCAATGACAGGAGAGGTAAAGATGAGTATGGGACTATTTTTATTTGTCTTGGAAACATTAACAAAGTTTCACACACACGAGTGAAGTATAAGTAGAGTCCCGCCTGCTACCTCCTGTCTCGCTCTCTCTCTCTCTCTCTCTCTCTCTTCTAAGTTGCTAAGCCTTTCTCCCTACTACCTGCCGATTCTATGGCCTCTCTCCTTCTGAGCTCTCTTTCCTAAATTCTGGTGAAACAGGGGTCGTGTCACGTGTGTTACACTGTGGTTGGAAAGTTCCAGAAACCTGTGTGTGTGTATGTCACTAGGCTTTGTTCCCCTGCTATTTTGCTGACAAACTACCTGCATCATCTCCTGACATTGCTACTTCCTAATCTGTCGTCAGCTTTTCCTCAGTTAACTTGCAAGATCATTTCCCTTTCCCAGGCTCGCATAGAGCTGTCTATCTGTCTATTTATCTATCTATCTATTATGATTTGTAAATATAATATGGACTCATAACAATAAGATATAGTGAGGAACATTGCAATTCTCACTGTCTGGGAGATTCAGAGGAAAAAAGCAGAAGTTGCTAAGAATATCTTATTGTTTCCCAAATCAGTCAGGAGAAATCTTGACATACTTTACATTGTTAGGACAAACTGAGTATACATTCTATTTGTCTTAACCCCCATCCACCGGATAACGTGTATACACATCACAATTGGGCTGAAACGAGGCCGCCGGGTAGCGGCTATACACACAGGTGTCTTCCTGCCACCACTTGAACTGGCCGCTATTTCATCTCACTACCAAAGGGTAGGGAGGGAGTTCCTCTATACCACAGGGTGAGAATCAGTCTGTCCCTTGGCCTTGGCAGGTGTACAATGCTTTCTTCAGGTTCCTCTTTGATTCCTTCCACGCCGCCTGTAGCCAATTGTCTCATTCACCTCTGCCAAGCCTCTTTCCAAGGATGCTAGAAAATGGCTCATTGATAGTGCAATAAGGCATGCCTTGGATGCAACAGTGTCTAGTATATCTAGTAGTGGAGTAAGTTATCACACTGATAGCAAACCCATAGTTGGCACAATGGGCAGACACACAAACATGCCCTGCTCTCACACTGCTTTGCAATAAAAATTAGTTTTCTTCCTGACGTCATTACTCATCAGTGCAATGGCCTAAAAACCTGGGAATACTTTCATTTGGAAGAAAAAGAGTTGTTGAGTAAAAGGATTTGTAATTCGTTTCCCTAAGTGCTACAGTTTCCGAGATAATAGGGTTTGAAAACAAACATTTTTCTGTGGTTTTCGAGAAATTGCCAATAGTGAGGTGATGGTTCCTTTAAATATTGCCCTGCATATGGGGGTTAAGGTCAGGCGATTTCACTCATCTGAGATCGGTCTGTAGGTGCCCAAGAGTTGATTTTGTCACCACTAACCCTCTCATGATAGAGAAAGCTCTAGTAATTAGAATACTAACTAATGGCAGAAGATATTATCTGGCAGAGAGTAAGTCATATGACCCTTGGGTTATACTTAATGCTATTCATCCTTAATACTTGAGCTATCAACATGAAACCTTCATGGTATCAAGATATGGCCAAAATCTTGGCCGAGATCGAAAATGGGCACTCTGGGTCAAGGTTAAGGTCACCAAAATGGATGCCAAACGTCAACTAGTTTTTATCGCCTGCCTTTAGCACCAATATATCTTATGAACAGCAAGAACTATTTACATGAAACATTCAGTGTATCAGGATATGACCAAAAAATAGGAAGAGTTCGATAATGGTCACTTGGGGTCAAGGTCAAGGTCATTAAAATATCTGTCAAAGGTCAGCTACTTTTTATCACCCGCCTTTAGCACCATTATATCTCATGAACAGCTTAAGCTATCAACATGAAACCTTCAGGTATCAAGATATGACCAAAATCTTGGATGAGTTCGAAAATGGCACTTGGGATCGACATAGTCACTAAAATTGCTGCCAAAGTCAACTAGTTATTATCGCCCACCTCTAGCTCAGTTATATCTCGTGAATGGCTTCAGCTACCAACATGAAACCTTAAGGGTATCAAGGTATGGCCTAAATCTTGGACTTTGCCAACAGCATAGTCTGGCGGGCTATGAGCATTCGGCTACCGAATGCTTTTCTTTCATTATTATTATGTTTTGTGTTGTATTTTGAGAGTGTGTGGAGTGACACATATGGATGAATTAAGAAATGATGAAGTGTGAAGGACAATTGGAGTTATGTGGGAGATGGCTGATTGAGTTGAGCAGAGAGTGTTGCAATGGTTTGGGCATATGAGAATGGATGAAGAGCGACTGGTGAAAAAGATAACTGGATCGGATGTGAGAGGTGTAAGGCTGAAAGGAAGACCACAGATAGGATGGATGGACAGTGTGAAGAGAGTGTTAGATGCAAGAGGGATGTCTGTTGAGAAAGGAAGAGTGGTTGTGCAAGATAGGAATGACTGGAGAGAAATTGTGAATGAATAATGGCGAAGCAGCCCTGAGGGGATATTCTCCTGCATTTGGTCTGATCAGCTGATCAGGTCAGGCGAGGGTAAAGGGATGGGTCCATTATGATGATGCATGGGTAAACCAGCTCTGCTTTTGGGCCTGCTGCGGATGTCGCTGATTGCACTGCGCAGTTGGCCTTCATGAGGTGAGGATCTGTCCCTTCTCCCCTTGGGGCTAAGATACGAATAAATATGTGTGTGTGGATGAGTAAATTGCAAGTGTGTCATCCTGTCTCAGCTACCTTCCTTTCTTTGGGGGAAGCAGCCTAGGTATTTAGATTGATTTTTCATTGCCTTCCATTTCCTATTACTTCTTGTCATGAAGAATAGTCACCATTTATGTATTAACTCTAAACTACAATTACTTGGCCATTAGATATTTTGTCAATGCGAAGGGGTAATGTCAATTTTACATTATTTCCATTCGAGCTTGAAGGCCGAGGCAAAGCTACCACTGTTCCGACCATTTGAAGACTAGATGCTAGACTACACCCTTGCTAACATTATATGTGGTAGAAAAACCTCTGGCCATCCCAAGAACTTGAACCACTGTGAATGTATCACCATTGTATTTCCCTAGATCTTTGCCAACAGGCCATTAGACGTCCGTATTAAAGAAACAATTTAGAGTTAGATTCTTATAATGCAGTTCTTCTGGTACAGTCAGCGCAACTCGACGTCATGGCTCTAAAAACAGTGGGTACAGCATGACTTCTTCTGATAACAATGACCAAACTACATTACAGAATGCGATGAAATTTTTTTTCAGAACTTATTAACTAACCTTTTATTTGCTTATGGGGTATCCTTTACGTTTTCATACTTCCAATAGGCGACTGAGGAGAGAGTCCACGAGTTTCTTCAAAGTTTCCCTGGATATGCTGCTCCATGCGCGACGAAGTGCAGACTCTATAATTTGGCCAGTGTGGATGTGTCCTCGTTCCTCAACTTGCATTTAACGATGGCCAACAGGTTTTCTATGAGTGATATGTCTGGACTGTTTGCTGGCCAGTCAGGTATATAATCCACCTCGCTTGCAGAAAGCCATTCCTTGACAGAATGCGTGGTGTGGCATGGGGCACCGTCCTGCTGCAGCACCTCAGCACCAGTCGCTACAACACAGTCGGCCAGACAGTTGTCTAAAAGGCTCAGGTAGATGTCCTTGGTGACTGACTGGCCTTTGGGAAAGACATGCAGATCAGCCACGCCCCCGTACAAGAATGCATCCCACACCATGAGGGAAGGAGGATGCTTGGTGGACTTTGTGGTGTACTTCAGGTTGCAAGGATCCGACCCTTTCTGGCGCCACACCCTCATGCCTTTTGTGTCACTGACTCTAAATGAGGAGTCATCGGTCCACAAGATTTGTCTCCATTCATCTACGGTCCAGGAGCTGTACTTGTGTGCAAAAGCTTGCCTCTTTTTCTGCTGCACCTTGGAAATAAAAGTTTGCTTCGAGCTCGCATCTTCCGATATCTCAATTTTGTTTGGATATTTTTCTGAACGAGTCGTACACTGACATCGTGGAGAAGCATGGAATTCTGTTCCTTTATCTGTCTTGCTCTAAGAGTGGAATTTTCCTCCAACTGGCACCTTATGTGAGCCAAAGTCCTACCACTAATCTTGGGACACCATCCCCCACCATGTTTGTGGCAGGGCATCTCACACTCTCCAGAAGCCTTAAACTTAGATACGAAGCAGCATACTGTAACTCGGTTTACGCCAGTTTGCCGACTTATTTCCTTGGTAGGCTACTTAGCCTCAATTTGTAGTACTCAGTCACTCTCACTATATTATCTTCACTTGTGTAAGCCTTTGACATCACGGGAAATATGCATGTGCAAATTTGTTGGTGTTGCACAAAGCCCCTGACGGGGTAGGGAGAAGGGGGTAGGGATGAGAAGGCAAACGTCCACCCAATCAAGTGTAACTAAAACTGACATATCACATAAAACAACAGGCGAGAACTCGAGAGAGTTGCCATGCAATCATTTTGTCCCGTGTGGCTTTTCCGTGGTGGATGCAGTGGCAAAATAATAGTCACGCAAGTTGGCCACGTGCTACTCATCATGATCACGTCAAGATGCGCCGAATGTATGTTTTGCAGTCTCTTTTATCCGAGGCAATTTTTTTTATTTTTACCAGTCACGATAGCAAAGCTGATATTGTTTTCATTTTGTCTATGTGTGTGTGTGTGTGTGTGTGTGTGTGTGTGTGTTTGTTTGTTAGCATGATAACTTCGAAGCCGCTCATCATATCGTTACAAAATTTTATTCGTGTATAGTAGGGAAAAAAATCGGTCACGAGTTCGAAGTTGGTAACAGTCTGTCATGGTCTGTGTGTCTGTTACCGTGATAACTTTGTAACCGCTAAAGATACTATCACATAATTTTACAGATGTGTAGTAGGGATGAAAATCTATGAGTATTGTTCTCAGCTTGACTGTGGTTCTGTGTGTCTATTAGCAAGATAACTTTGCAACCGCTCAAGATATCATCACAAAATTTTACAGGTGTGTAGTAGGGATGAAAATCTACGAGTTTGATAGGTCTGTGTGTCTGTTACCACTATAACTTCTTAACCGCTCAAGATATCACCAAATTTTCAGGTGTGTAATAGGAATGAAAATCTATGATTTCGATATTGACGAAAGTAGGTCAAGGGCAAGGTCATATTTCGAGCAGCGCTAGATATGTATCGGCTCGCGGCTGATGTGATTTCCTCATTGGGGGGGAGAGGAGGTCTAGTTTTATTTGTATTTTTGAAATATTTTAAATTTTACTTTGGCAGTCTCAAGTCACCAGCATCGCCAGCAAGGCTGTCGGTGATGTGCTACACCTGTTTATCTCTCTGCCAAACACACACACACTCTCTCTCTCTCTCTCTCTCTCTCTCTACTTTTCTTTGGCTGGCTGGCTGGCTGTCTATACCCGGATGCTTTAATCCTGGAGAGGTGGCCAAACAAACTGCCCCCATGGCGGCCTGTCCTTCTCCATCAGGCTGCTCTCCCTCGAGCTCTAACCACCCTCATTCATATTCCACTCCACCCCATTCTTCCACCTCATTCGCGGTCTCTCCCTCAAATTCTCCCTTTTTCACCTCAGTTATGAAAACTTACCGTGTCAGTCATTCTTTCTCCATTCTCAACACACGCACTACGTGCAGGTCCAGGTCTGCAAGAAGTGGTCGAAGTGTCACACAACAGTCATTGATAAAATTCTAACTCCGGATCTAAATGTGATATCCGTAGCATACTCTGCCTGCATATAATAGTATCCAGGTGGAGATGTGTGAGGCTTGCTGGAAATGTGTGATATGCTAAACCTAGTTGGTGGATATTATACTGATCATTTTAACATGTCTTAAATATGCCATCCCTCGATCTCTCGAGCTTAGTTTCACGAACAGATTGACTCTTAATATACAGATACTGTGTGTCTCGAAAACGCGTTATTGAAAGGATGTAGAGCCGTAAATATTCGTTGGCTGCCATAAAGCTACGGGAAATAGCTGCGAGAGGACTAGCTGGGCCAAGCTAAATTGGATGAAACATACTATACAAGCGGTAATAGGAGGAGGATTGTGTGTGTGTGTGTGTGTGTGTGTGTGTGTGTGTGTGTGTGTGTGGGAAGAGAGAGAGATAGAGATTAAGTGAACCTAAGGAACAGGTATCCTAGGTAATCTTCAGAGTTTCCAAAATAGATACAGTATACGGGGAAGCGCATCCAATTTCACCCTTGGGTTATTTATGTAAGGAACGTATAGTCACGTAGGACATCAATGTTTGGTGATTCTATGCAAAGGAAAATTGGTGCATAAAGACTGCTAGGTAGGCAGGTAGGTACGTACAGTATATGCGTACGCAGGTGCGTTGGCTGGTTTGTTTGTTGGTTGATTGGTAGGTAAGTACGTTGATTTGTATGATGGTTAGTCAGTTTGTTAGTAGGTAAGTAGGTAGGTGGGTAGATAGAAAGATAGATAGATAGACATGTACGTAGATACAGATAGAGATTGAGATATAAAGATATATAAATAGGAAGATAGCCAGAGAAAAGTAGATTGAATTTATGGATAAAAGATTGCCATCTCTCTGTCTTGAATGTTTAGCTGTAACTATAGAATACTGGTGAAAGACTGTGCTGGTCACAATGAAGTGCTGTGGAAAGAAGATACGACCGTAGCATGGTCTTTCTCGACCACTCAATTACATGCAATTAGCTGCAAAAGGACGAAAAACTGAACCATTTTAGAGTGAAAGAAATATAACAATTATTCTGAAGAGCTAAATGCCCCCTAAGCTGGTGCACAGAAATGTTAATATTATATTTCTAAAAATTACATGGCAGAGGAAGGAAAAACAAATGAATTGAGAAAATAATCCATACACCAGATTATAGGTGTCTTCCATTCATTAAAAAAAAAAAAAAAAAAAAAAAAAAGGAATCTGTAACAGTTGGACTTGGACAGCAGTTGGTTGAAGTTTGGGGGGAAACCACTCTGAGGAAGTGAGTTCCAAAGAGATGAAGTTCGGGGAGTAAAAGAATTCTGATAGGCAGAAGTTCTGCAATATGGCAGTATGACGGTCCAGTCATGAGCGCTACCAGATGCCCTTGTAGCGTTAAGGAAGGCATGGAGAGGTGGCACAAAGGATGTAATTCGTCTGAGCATGTGCCATAAAAATATCTGTAAAATAACGCGAGGGAGGCAAAACTCCTTTCTTACCTGTCGGGGAGGTATGCTGCTTACACAGAATCGTTTTAGTCTGGTAGGCTACAATAGCTCTGCGAATGTGTTTGAGAGGTGGTCTGAGAACTGATGTGGATAAGGGTAACGTGATTGTTGCTGACGGAAAAAAGTGGCTTTTAATGTGGTTAACTGGTAAATGGACACTTTGATTTGAAGTACCTTGTTGTAGAACGAACGCTAAGAGAAGGTTATTCCTTGAAAGCATATTGACTAGTGCTATGGATGTCTGATTACGAAAAACAATAACCGAAACTGAAAGATGAAAGGGAATTATAGGTTGGTGTATTAGAGCTCACATGAGCATATTACATGAGATATGGTATTGCATGATATAGAAAATCAAGGGTTACTGCAATAGAAATTGGAATATTAAGGAATACATGAGGATTGCGTAAGATGGAGAAAACATGAAAAAGAATAATGAAAGTCATTAAAAAATCTGTTGAAAAATGGCAGCAGAGTTAATGGCGTGGCGTCATACAGTAGAATTGATATGAATATGACGATCAAGACGGTACAGGTCAGTAGGCTAAGGTAGGATACTAGGAGGCGTGGAGCACCATGAAATGGTAATTATTGGTAAATGACTGGCAACGTCCATCGTGTATGGAAGATGAGGACGGAAAGGTAATAACGAAGGCTACAGATGGATGGATGATCCATATACTACTACACTGACAGACGTAACTACTAAGAGCGCTATCCCTTTCTTTAACCCTTTTATGGTCGAGACAACTTTAGTATTCTATTTCAGCTAACTCCATGCGATGTTTTGCAACTGAAGATGGGTCGTAAAAGCCTGAAACATTAAGACCCGTAATGTCAAAACAACTCTTATTTTATTCCAGCAAACTCCAGACAGTTATAGTCGGACAAGAGTTAATTACAGAACCATGAAAATGTTGATACTATCTACATTAACCTTCTCAAGATCGGAAAAGGCCGATAATTTCATCCAGCGCTAGACGATTTTATTCAGCTGAGTGAGTCACAGGAGGCTGAGAGTTGGCCTTTCAGTGAACAGACTGGTTCCTGCTACAAAGGCATTATGGGAGAGTTTACCTGAATCGTTTCCGTGTGAGATGAAACATAGAATTTCCTTCGCTTGAATAATGGGTAAATGGACGTAAGGCCTATCTCACTAGACTATCTGCTGATACTTCTCTTGTGATGCCCTGTTCCTAATTTGGAAGCCCATTAAACCTATTTATCAGAGGGAAATAGGGTTTGGATGGCGATGATAATGACGATGATAATTATGGCTGAGATGGTTATAATAATGATAATGTTAATAACTGTGGTCGATATGGCTATAATAATGATTAAGATGATGATGGTATTGGTAATAATAACAATAACAACAAAACATCAACAACAACATTAATAATAATAATAATAATAATAATAATAATAATAATAATAACAATAATAAATAATAATAATAATAATAATAAAAATAATAATGATAATAATAATGATAAAAATAATAATAATCATAATAACTACAATTCTGGAACTGATGAAGCCGTATTCAGAGAACTCTACATTCCAGATGATAATGCCACATTCCAGATTAGAATGACACACACACACACACACACACACACACACACACACACACACACACACACACACACACACACTTGTACATCAGATATGGTTTACAGTTTTTGAAATATAAACAGTATTTTGATGGTAGGTCCAGAAACCGTCAAAAAGTGTTCGAAAAATTCTGATTTGTCATAATTACTGTTACAAACCTTAAAAAGTACTCTCTGAGGTTTCTGAAAGTACGTTTGTCTTTGTTGACCTAATTATCTGTCCATGTGAAGCAATTTGGTCAACCTCCATGAACACCTCTCCTTATAATGGCGTCCATAAAGCTTTGTCCTGCAAGAAACCATTTTTTCCCCCAACTTAGGAAAGACCTCAAGTACTGAAGGTGTTAGAGCAATCTGGGTATACCTTCGTCAGTCTGGTGGTATCTTTCAACTGGAGGAGTCAGATACAGTTTCATTTAACTCCTTCAGCACGAGAGACCTTTCATAGGCTGGATAAAATCGTCTGAGAAATAGCACGAATACATTACGAATGAAAAGATGTCACGTGACAGATAGGGTTAACACTAAGAAGTAATTTTGTTCAGCTAAAGAAGGGTCTCTTGTATTTATGAAGCTAACCGGAAGTAACGAGAACATTAGTGGCCAATGAACTTGTCACAAAAATAGCTGGAAAACTACCAATAGAGTGTGATGTAGCATGTCTTGTAAATTGACAGTCGCCTACCTGGATGTAAACTGATTTGGGAGACGACCAGGTGGTCTTTGCTGTTTTAATGTGAGTTTTAATCCGCGCGCTCGTGCGTGCGTGCGTTCGTAATTCACCCGTCGGTCAGCATCACTTGATGGTCGTGATCGTCAGCTTTTACCCTCCCGGAAGGGAGCTGAGAGCTCATATAGTCCGATCTAAGGGCAAGGCTGTGACCTTCACACACCCAAACACCCGTCCCCTTGCTCAAGGGGGACAGTAACCACCCACTTCGTCAGTGAAACTTCTCGCAACCTGAGCGAGGCGCGAACTCCCGTCTACCAGTTGGCAAACGGGAACGTTACCACTGCACCAGCGAGCGGTGTGTGTGTGTGTGTGTGTGTGTGTGTGTGTGTGTGTGTGAGAGAGGGGGGGGGAGGCAAGAGCAGTGTCAGGGACTGAGATAAAGACAGCTAGAGGTGTGGACAGGTCATGGGACTGGATAGTAAGAGAACATGGACAGGAGTAGGGACAGGGGTGCGAGCTGGGTAAAAGACAGTGACAGGGGTAGGGAGAGGGACAAAGGTAGGGAGAACAACAGGGAAAAAGACAGGGATAGGGGAAGGACAGTAAACAGGGGTGCGGACAGGGAAATGGGTTGGGGCAGGGTTAGGGGCGGGGATAGGAACAGGGTTAAGATCTGGCCCAGCCGTAGGGACAGAAGGAACTGGGTCAGAAGTAGGGAAAGTGATATAGATGGGGTAGCAAGTCAGAGAGAGAGAGAGAGAGAGAGAGAGAGAGAGAGAGAGGGAGGGAGAGAGAGAGAGAGAGAGAGGAAGAGAGAGAAACTGGGGTATCGAGGAAGAGAGGGAAATAAACGTAGGAACAGGGGTAAAGGCAAGGACAGGGGAAGAAACAAGGACGGGGGTAGGGACAGTGACAGATATGGCTAGCGGTAGGAACAGGGATTCAGTCCTCTCCCTTTACAAAACTTGCAGAAACTTAGTGCTATTCCCTCGTGGCCTCTAAAAACGATATTCCTCCTGTATAACTTCAGGACATTTGGTTCAGTCGCTTCCCGGCTATACTGCTTCTGCCTCCCTCTTTCCATGTCCTCGATCCTCTTCTCTTGAAATTATAGAGCCTCAGTACTGTCCCTTTACAAAATCATTTACAGACTCTGCCTCTTTGTTGCAGAAAATTTAATATAAATACAGTTTCTTTATGTAATTAGAAACAATACTTTCCAATGTATGAAAAAATAAAACCTTTGTTTTTCATTTGTCTTTTCTCCGTTTGTATGTTAATTAAATACACGTCCTTCACATACAATGAACAAAATTTATACTCAAATCGATAGTAACTCTAAAAAATCTACAAACTTGATGTTCGTCCTTCACAAACAATCACAACAACACAATAGTATTTCATAAAAAAGAAAATCAAAGCAACAACTTCCCACCATAAATTCTTCCCTGTTTTCTTTCATTCTTCCTTCTTTTGTCGTCCTCCCCAGCTCCACTGATCCCTGGCAAGATCTTCCAGCAAATCTTGAGTCCTTTATCATCTGCCCGGTCCTTCTGGCCCAGACACGAACTCATTCAAGTCCATTTGTGCGTCGTCTTGTGGATGATGGCACCAATATGTAACTTTGGGCTTTGGCTGTCAGGAGTTTCGTATCCTGGACGTGCATTTCGTAAAAGAAATTGTGCAACTTTGTCGTATATCCCCAGTATGTATGAATCATATGCACATATTGAAATTGCACAGCTTATATTCCTAAGATCATTTTTAAGAAACGAAGAAATGTACACAATTAGTTTTATGGTAACATAAGCGCTGCAAACTATAGCATTGTTGAAGAAGACAGTGAGCAATACTTATTTTGATAAAAATTTTATAATCAGAGTAAGTGAGCGGATGTTTGGAGCTGTGTTTTGATGATTCAGGTGCTTGCATGATACACTGACTTGCGTTGAGAGTTTCCTAAAAATATATGCAGACTAAGGAAGAGAACACTGAGAACACTGTTTTACGTGTATAAATTTGAGAATTCCATAACCTAGCGTAACGTGGTGGTCAACTGAAAGTCACTTACTTCACTCCCAACAAAATTAGGAGAGACTGAGAACTATTAGACTTCGAGAGTGTATTGTGGCGTGTTAAGATTGGGGTCATCACTGTCATTTTGGTTATGGATATAATATTTTACTAGAGGCTACACCAAGGCAAATGGTTAGGATAAACGCCAATGTGTTGGGAAGAGATAGACAGGGCAGTGATTATTGACTTGGAACAGTACAGTGTTATTGCATGACTTCAAAATAGTACAAGGCTATTACATTACAGCAGGTATAGATCAGTTACATGAATAAATAGTTACAGACTAAGAATATGAGTGATGAATTTAGAAGCGGGAGTGCCGGGCTGTTGTGTTTATGTGTATCGTATATGTAAAGTTGTACCACGTGACCAGATTTTACCAGGAGACACGGAGAGCAAGGCAGGTAGTAACTGGGTGAAGTTCTGAGTGAAAAGAAGACCGGAGTTAGGTCGCCCAGTCGGTTTTAAGCCCCCTAATGAGGTGGCAGGAGCACCGGTAGGCCTAGGTCGCTTGAATATACAAATTTGATTGATTTAGGCAGCACTACAGGTGAGGAGGGAAGAGAATTTGAATTCTATTGGTAGCGGCACCAGTAGCGATGCTAATTCCGCGAACAAGGTGGGGAAAAACCATAAAGGAAGGACACCACGTGTGTAGGTGAGATGAGGAAAAAGCCAAGAGGGAAGGAAACCATGTGTGTAGATGAAATGCAAGGTACCTGCCTGCCTAGGATAACGGCCTGGCCCTGGACCAGACCACATCCACAGCTGACGACCCTACTGGCGACCACTACCAGTAGCCAGCAATTGAAGAGGGGCAGGACTCTTCTGACTATGCCTCTATGGCCGAGGATGCGTCGACAAACTCCTCAACCGAGATGGACGCCACTGAGTCCTCCCCTTCTCCAGCTGTGAAGGGCAGCTCATCTCACCTTGCGCTCAAGACTGATGACCACCAGCTCGAAGTCTCAATATACCACCGTCTTCCGGCTCTTGGAGCCCACCCCCTGTCGTAACAGTTTGGAGAATCATACTAGAAGACCATGCATTATCTCCAGTGGAAGACCTGGGTGTGGGCATTCCATTTAGCTTGATTGTCAAGGGTGAGATGGTTGACCTTGCTGACGTTCGAGCATTTTACTTTATGCTACCTGCCCCCTTGGCTTATTAGACAAGCTGTCTTTCCTCCTACCTGTTTATATATATATATATATATATATATATATATATATATATATATATATATTGCCAGACACCTCAATCCCGTTCGGGATATATATATATATATATATATATATATATATATATATATATATATATATATATATATATATATATATATATATATATATATATATATATATATACATATATATATATATATATATATATATATATATATATATATATATATATATATATATATATATTGCCAGACACCTCAATCCCGTTCGGGGTGGCCACAAACAAATCACCTCCACGTCGCCCTGTCCCCCTCCATTTCACTGCCCCACTCCCAACTCACCCCCCCTCTCTCATATACCTCACCACCCCATCCCTCCATCTCATCCTCGGCCTCCCCCTCCCTCTTCCCCCCTCCACCACACTTACATACACTCTCTTCGTCAGTCTTTCATCCTCCATCCTCTCCACATGGCCAAACCACCTCAGTGTATTCTTTCTAATGCTTCCTATCACATCCACATCCACACCACAATGCTCCTTTATATCCGCATTTGTCAGCCTGTCTCTCCGTGTGACTCCACAGGCTTCTCTTAAATAACTCATTTCCACTGCTCTCACTCTTCACTTGTGTCCTTCCTGCAACGTCCAAGCTTCACTTCCATACGTTAGTGTTGGTATCACAATACTGCCTTGTAGTAACTTTTTCACTTCCATGCTCACTCCCCTGCTTCTTATCACTGCTTTCAAGGAACCAGCAACCTTTCTTCCCTGCTGTACCCTTTCAAGCACTTTACCCTCCAAACCTCCATCGTTACTCATCACACTAACCAAGTACTTAAACGTACTCACATTTTCCAATTCCTCACCATCCAACCTCGCTGTACATTCACTGACTTCACCTCTCTCAAAGACCATCACTTTACTCCTCCATACATTGACCTTTAGATTCCGTCTCTTACACGCTCTCCCAAACTCATTCACCAAGCCCTGCAGCTCTCCTTCATCTTCACTCAACAATACAGTATCATCTGCAGACAACAGTACAGGGCGTTTCCAAATACTACCCGTTCTCACCAGGGCCACTCAAACATCCGCTACCCTACCTTGTATCTCTTTTATTACCCCATCCATGTACAGATTGAACATCCATGGAGACATGACACATCCCTGTTTCAACCCAACATTCAAAGAGAGTAAGACAGGGTGGAAGTGAGGCTAGCAGGGGAGTGAAAGATAAAAATGGTAGATTACTAGTGGAGAAGGGAGAAAAAGTGAGCAGATGGAGAGAACACTTTAAGGAATTGTTGAACATAGAGGATGGAAGTAATGCGAGTATAAGTGGCTGGGGAATGGCTGGGAGAAGGAGGGAGGTGAGAAGACAGAAAGAAAACAGTAGGATAGAAGTTGTGGAAGCAATGAAGAAAGTTAAACTGGGGAAAGCCCCAGGAATTGATGGAGTGTATGGTGAAATGCTGAAGTATGGGGGAGAGATAGTAATAGAATGGATGAAGAAGATGTGCAGATTGGCATGGGAGGAAGATAGAGTCCCGGAGGATTGGAAGTCAGGTAAAATTATTCCCTTGTACAAAGGAAAAGGGGAAAAAGAAGTGTGTGGTAATCATAGGGGCATTTGTCTTCTTAGCATAATAGGAAAAGTGTATGGTAGGATACATATTGACAGAGTTAGAGAAAGAACAGAGGAATAAGTTGGAGAAGAACAGGGAGGCTTTAGGAAGGGAAGAGGTTGTGTACATCAGATATTCATTCTTAGATCTTTAGTGGAAAAGTTTCTAGGGAAGGGAAAGAAGTTGTATGTGGCTTTCATGGATTTGGAGAAAGCATATGACAGGGTGGATAGACAATGATTGTGGAAAGTATTAAGAATATATAGAGTAGATGGGAAGTTGTTGAATGCTATGAAGAGTATGTATAATGGTGCTAAGGCTGCAGTGCGTGTGGATGGTGAACTAAGTGAATTTTTCTCTTTGAAGGTTGGGTTGAAACAGGGATGTGTCATGTCCCCATGGTTGATCAATCTGTACGTGGATGGGGGCAATAAAAGAGGTACAAGGTAGGGTAGTGGATGTTGGAGTGGCCCTGGTGAGAGAGGACAGTGTTTGAAAACTCCCTGTACTGTTGTTTGCAGATGATTCTGTGTTGTTGAGTGAAGACGAAGGGGAGCTGCAAGGCTTGGTGGATGAGTTTGGGAGAGTGTGTAAGAAACGGAATCTAAAGGTGAATGTAGGGAAGAGTAAAGTGATGGTCTTTGAGAGAGGTGAAGTCAGTGAATGTACAGCGAGGTTGGATGGTGAGGAATTGAAAAATGTGAGTACGTTTAAGTACTTGGGTAGTGTGATGAGTAAGGATGGAAGTTTGGAGGGTGAAGTGCTTGAAAGGGTACAGTAGGGAAGAAAGGTTGCTGGTTCCTTGAAAGCAGTTATTAGAAACAGGGAAGTGAGCATGGAAGTGAAAAAGTTACTACATGCCAGTATTGTGATACCAACTCTAACGTATGGAAGAGAAGCTTGGACGTTGTTGGAAGGACACAAGTGAAGAGTGAGAGCAGTGGAAATGATTTATTTAAGAGGAGCCTGTGGAGTCACATGGAGAGACAGGCTGACGAATGAGGATATAAAAGAGCGTTGTGGTGTGGATGTGGATGTGATAGGAAGCGTTATGAGGAACACACTGAGGTGGTTTGGCCATGTGGAGAGGATGGAGGATGAAAGACTGATGAAGAGAGTGTATATGAGTGAGGTGGAGAGGGGGAAGAGGGAGGGGGAGGCCGAGGATGAGATGGAGGGATGGGGTGGAGATGTATATGAGAGAGGGTGTGTGTGTTGGGAGTGGGGCAGTGAAATGGCGGGGGACAGGGCGACGTGGAGGCGATTTGTTTGTGGTCACCCCAAACGGGGTTGAGGCGTCTGGCAATAGATAGATAGATAGATTATTACTATTATTATTATTATTATTATTATTATTATTATTATTGTTATTATTATTGCACATTACCTTAGAGCCTAAGTTCGAGATGAATTATTACCAGAATAACACTGGAAATATTTGGTGGCGGATGTTTATGGCGGGATGACAGAGGATAACTAATTAACCAAATTTATAAGACTTTACATATACATATATATATATATATATATATATATATATATATATATATATATAGATAGATAGATATATATATATATAGATAGATAGATAGATAGATGTATCCCAAATGGGGTGGCCAAGGGCTTAGAGTTAATTGCTTTACAGGGAGGGGCACTAATCCTCCACCAACCCCACTTGACGTAGGGATGCCAACAGCATCCGGTGTTCCCAGGCGGTCACCCATCCAAGTACTAACCAGACCCAACGTTGCTTAACTTCGCTGATCGGATGGGAAGCGGTGTACTCAACGTGGCATATATATTCATAAATATTCTATAGTAGCTATGTTTTCGAGTCAACGCAAAATATAATTATATGTTAGATCGTTAAGAATATCTCCTTGGGAAACGTCTCATGTTAAAGTCGGGAAGGGATGAAAGCATTCAAACCTCAGTCTATACTCAGCAAACGTTCATAACTTTCCTGGCTACACTAATTCTACAGACATTTACTTAATTTTTTAAAATGCTAGCATCATAATGTCATCTATCCTTACTAAAATAACACAAATACAACGTCCAAGTCATACATTGAAGACTTACACTTTATTTCCAACCTAGCACCAAACCCTCTTCTACCCCCAGTCTCCCGCCTCCCCCTCTCTTACACTCGCAGTTACCAGACACATGAGGTCTGGCTGCCGCTTCACATTCACCCGTCTTACACCAGTGCTTCAAGAGGTGGGTAATGCGGAACTTTCCCTGACAGTACATTCATCTGGTGTTGGCCGGAAAAACCATATTAGAATTGTCCCGAACCAGCAAACGACGATTGCCGAAACCCTGTAATGCCATGCTCGGAAAGAATATCTTTTCAGAATATTATGATCTGTTTTCATAATTATTTAACAAAAAATGGAGTGATAGTACTGTGCGCAAGTGTAGTGTCACTAGCAAAAGACCACCAGCGCTGCCACTATTGTTTCCTGCCTTCCATATATTTATCATTCCTAGCCGTACGTCAGAGAATCGTTCCGTCTAGTACTATTTTGTTGTGTACTTCATACGGCTGCCACGTACAGATATTTCATGTAACACCTTCCATATTATGTCCAAACATCAGGGAGTATCCATCCTTCCAGTACTCATTTTTTGTGCTTCATATTGCTGCCACACACATATAGTTCATGTAATACCTCCCTTGGCCTCAGTCGACAAGGAAATGTCAAACGGACTTTTGATCCTGATACTATGCCATTTCCTACTTCAGTAGCACTTTAATAATCATCATCATCGTTGTCGCGTTCATTCATCATACCGTACATCACCACCACCATTCAGCAGTCACTACAGTCAACATCACTATTACCATGATCTGTATCAGCTATGAGAGAGAGAGAGAGAGAGAGAGAGAGAGAGAGAGAGAGAGAGAGAGAGAGAGAGAGAGAGAGAGACAGGTGTAGGCGATGTGAGGACACAACGAGAAGTGGTTTAATAAGGGCACAATAAGATTTAATTATTGTCCAGATGAGTCCCTCCAGCTTCCTCGGTACAGCCAGGGACAAAAGTCGCCTACTATTCCAATGCACCTAATTCGCATTTGGGGCATGTCTGTCCCTATCCTCACTCACGCGTTATGTTAAAATCTGTGAGCAGATAAATTACCAAAATCTATTTGAGTTTGGCACTGTTAATTGGCAGACGAAACTAAGAGTAGAAGTGAAATATTACGCAAACTATTTTCCGTGACGATACCCACTCTCAGTACGGTGATTGAATCTGACACTTCAAAGCCAGGTGTTCTCCTTGAACTTTCTCATTTCGAATTCTCATAAAATCTTGTATATTTAATGTTTCCGTAATATCCCCTAGCTGATTTAATTAAGGCTTGGGGCTCTGAAGCTCTGAAATTAAATTAACTTCACACTCGACTTGGAACTTTTCTGTCATTGCTTCTTGTTTGTGAAGTTGGAGAAATGAATATTACGCCACGGATGTCCAATCTCTCTGTTTATCTGTTTGCCAGTTCGGCTATTTCTGTTTGTCTGTCTGTCTGTTTCCAGACCCAGCGTTTTGTGAGAGGTGTCTCAAAAAAAAAAAAAAAAAAATGATCTCCAGCCAATCTGTCCATATTTAGTATCGATTCCTCTTTCCACGACACACCCTTCACTCAGATACTTTCACACCATATCTCACCTACTTTCACACCATGTCTCACCTACTTTCACACCATGTCTCACCGTCTAGTTCCTGGTCTTCTCCTTCTTCTCACATAATTTTCTTATGATTGTCTCAAATGGTCTTCTCCTTTATTAATTCATTTACACTTCTTAAACACAGAGCACATGTAGCCAGATTAGTATTGCAAAATCTTCCCCTACCCTTCTTACCTAAACGTGTCCTGTAATTGCCATCTCACTCTCTTGAATGCTGAGTTGTGACAATAGAATAAACAGTGGAATATGATGATGGCCACGAAGAAGTGGTACGGAAAGGATGTAGAGCTGCAGTATTCTATTTTTAGATTACTGTTTTAAGCCAGGTAAGTTGCAAAACGACGAAAATTTGAGCCAAGTTAAGGTAAAGAACTATAAACTTCGATCTAAGTAAGTTGAGTTCTAGACATTTACAGTATACTGCTGTGGATTATCTTACCAAGGCTTATATGGGTTTTGTCATCCTTTACAGTATGCGGTTACGAAAATTAAATACGAATATCCAGCCCATTGGTAATTATTGACTAGCGTGGCAAGATATATTAGGCTTGACGTTATCTATGCTTCTGAGATTATGAACTAATAAAACGAGATTCTCGACCATCTTGTTTATAACTTAGGAAAACCACTTAATATGTTTATATATACTTATTTAATTATTCACCTCTTATTCTGCCTGCCTACCTATCTATCTGTCTGCCTGTCCGTCTAGAGCACAGTTTCAAGATGGTGTAAGGAAAGTACTAATCGTAGTGTACTTATTCTCTTCAGGCAGAGCACAATGTTCTTTCCTCATTCCTACCATCAGCCAGATTATATAGCTTGAGACGTTCTTGAAATTGGATGGGTCTAGTAGAGCTTCATTAAATTTTTCTTTTTCGGGAGTTCTCGCCTGAGCTGAATGTATTTGTCTTTCTAACAACTTATCAAATCATACATCTCTCCTTTTTTCCGCACTGATAACTCTGTAGCTGCTTCTTCTACTGATGAAGCAGAGCTCTTCACTCAGACTCTCTCCTCCAGTTCCACCTTAGACGATTCCAGTGCTGTCCCTCCATCACTTCCTCCCCCAGACTTCCTTATGGCTGTAAATTAAATTTCTTCAATTGATGTATTCTCTGCCATCACTGGTTTCAGTACTAAAAAGGCACACGGGCTTGATGGGATCCCTCCTTTCTCAAGAACTGTGCTTCTTTACTTATACAATGGCTAGGTAAACAATTTCGGTTGTGTCTGTCAACTTGTACCTTTCCTGCTTGCTGGAAGTTTGATGCGACCATTCCCAGCCCTCTAACTATCGCTCAGTTGCTTTAACATCTTGTATCTCAAAAGTCTGAGTCTGTTCTTAAAAATCTTAAAGCATCTTTCCTAACATAGCGTTCTCTCCGATCATCAGTAAGGGTTCCGCCACGGACGTTCCATTGGCGATCTTCTAACCTACTTTTTAGACATGTGGTCATCCTCCTTTCTGGACTCTGTCGAAAACTTTGCCATTGCACTTGACATCTCAAAGGCTTTCGATCGAGTCTGCCATAAATCTTTAATTTCCAAACTGCCCTCTTACTGCTTCTGTCATTCTGTCTGTGCCTTCCTCTCTAGCTTCCTTTCTGGCCACTGTATACAGTAGATGTTGTTGTAGACGGTCACCCCTTTCCTTCTAGAGCAATCAGTATTGGTGATCCTCAGGGCTCTGTCCAGTCAAGGTCGCTCTTCGTTCTCTTCATCAATGACCTTCTAAGCTGTGCATCAAACCCTATCCACATACACGAAGGTGATCACCCTCCACCTTTCCATTTGCTTATCGCAGCATCCATCTCAGCAGTTACTTCAGTAAAGAAGGGATGAGACTATAGTACGCTTAATGTCAATTTTGGCTCATATCTCTGATTGGGGTAAAAGTAATCTTATTTTTAATGCATGAAAAAACTAAGTTCTAACTTCTTTCATTCTATCAGTATCTTCCGCAGGAGTATCCTCTAATATTTAACAATATCCAACTCAGTCTTGCATCGTCTTCAAACATACTTGGCATTTCAGTCACTCGTGATTTATCTTGGAAATATCGTATTTCATCTCATGGAAACTCTGCTTCCTAGAAATTAGGTGTGCTAAGTTGTCTCTATGGCTTCTTTACCCCTGCTCAGCTATTGACTTTATACACGTGTTTTATTCGTTCCTGTGTAGCGTACAGCTTTGATGTGTGGGAAGGCTCCCCACACACAGCTCTTCTCAAAAAGGTGGAGTTGAAGACTTTTCGTCTCATTAACTCTCATCCTCCTACTGGCTCCCTTCATCCTCTATCTCCTCGCCGTTCTGCTGCATCTTTACGGTATGTCTTTTCTTTCATATGGCCACTGCCACTCTGAACAATCTGCTGGCACCCCTCCACTCTACAGCGGGTGCGTAGCACTCGTCTAGCTGCGAACTCTTTTTTTTTTGTGGGGGGGGTTAACTTTCTAATACAAGAGTTAACCTTTACTCCCAGTACTTCATGAATGCAACAGGTCATCTCTGGAACTGTCTGTCTTCGTCTGTATTTGCATTGCTTTGACTTACAGTCTTTCAAAAGTAGTGTGTCCAGGCATCTCGAAATGAATGGATCTTTTATTTGGCTTTCTGTTGTCTTGTTTTTGTTTTTTCTTGCATGAAATAATCTTGTGGGCTTCCGCCTTTTGGTTTCTTCTTCCTTGGATTAACAAAAATATACACAAAATATTAAAAACTATAAATTGTCCACATTCCCAAGGGACTGCGCAATGATCTCCACACAATTACAGTTCACTGATATTCCTCTTTTCAAATTGCCAACATAATTAATGCATGTACAAAAGCAGGATCCCTTACTTTGCGCTAGTGATATTTTATTTTGATCCCATACAGCCCTTTAGAAAGTTCTAAACATTTGAAAAAGGTATCATGGTGTATTTGTCCAGACGTAGCAACACTAAGTTTAAATTTAACTGGTAAAGAAATGAGGGAATGGCTTAACCTGGGTAGTGTTTGGAAAAAAAAGAAATACAAGAATATAGAAACTGAGCAAATACAGTACCTTTCAGTCACAGTGTGCAGATTGAAAGTTGCCATAAAAGCAAAAGGGTTAATCGACATGTTCGTTCAGTGGAAGAAAGAACCTATGAAAGTTTCAAGTCCCATGATTCTTGTATATACTGTATATATGATGTGAACAGTCACTTAAGCAAATCGCCTTCCATACCATAAAAACTCTGAGGCCTTTAACTCTTTAACATTGCCATCCAAAAGGAGGTTGTTGAGGTGCAGGGTTTATAGGCACTGGGTACTTTTGTGCAGTATCCCCTTATGCCTTTTTTCTACTCCGTTATCTCTGCTTCTTTAAATGGTGCACTCTTTAGGAATGCCTTTTTTTTATTTTTTTTTTTTATTATACCCATTGTCTTCTACCAGTTTCATTAATATAGTTTGTTATATCGTACTTCTTTCTTACCTCCCATTCCTTCTCCATTAAGTTGGTGGAAGCGCATTGGTTAGAACTTCCAACGTGCATGTGGAATGACCAGAGCTTGATTCTTCAGCTGGTCAGGCTGGTGAACTCGTATGGTTTCCCCTAATCCTTGTTCATCCTGCATTATAACAGGGGACCTGGATGTTGTTGTTGTTGTCTTAACAATAGACTTACTGGGGCGTGAACTTGGTGGACTGCAGGCTGAAGGTGCCCATCTTCTTCCATCCACCATCCTCGTTTCGGGAGACAAGGACCGTGAATAACCGGTCAACAGAGAAACCCAGTTTTTTAGGTATTAACAAGTGGAGGCGTTACACCAGCACCTGGATGGACCCTCTCCAGCAATTTGGTGTAACATAGGGAGTAGGGGTGGTGATCTAGGATGAGTCTTAGAAAAGATTATCTGTCTTAATAATCTTCATGCAGTAGATAGTAGATATACTAAGTCTCCTCTATGTTCTCTATCTACCCAGCATTGTTGTTATATATATATATATATATATATATATATATATATATATATATATATATATATATATATATATATATATATATATATATATATAATCTCATCAGCTGTTTGAATGTCCACTGCAGGACTGGCCTATCCCAACGAAGTGAGGACGATACATCCTATGTATCTCTATCAAGTGGCTTAGGCTGTCTGACAGAGATTGTATGTAGGGTGAGAAGTGCTTGTAAGTGTGATTGTTGTGTTGGAATGGCTTTGGATGTATGTGTAGTCTGTGAACCAAGTGTAATCGGCCCGCCCAAGCCAACTGGGTGCAAGCATACTTTACTGCATGCGACACTGGTTCAACCACAGCACCCCTTACGTCCGCGAAAGCAGTTCGTGGTCTGAAGAACTCTTCCAAAGTTTATTACCCTGGCGGTACCTTATATATATATATATATATATATATATATATATATATGTGTGTGTGTGTGTGTGTGTAAAACCTTTCCTTCCCCTTCTAATTCACCGTTTGTTTTCCTTCCTTCCTTGTTACCCTTCTTCTCTTCTGCGTCATCTTTGTTTTTTTATAATAGTCTTTCCCTCCATCCTCTTCATTGTTCTCCTTTTCTACTGTACAGTCTTCATTGCTCTCTTTTTCTACTTTTTTGGTTACTTATTTACCATATATCTTCTCTTGCATTTTCATCTTCCTTTTCTGTCCTTCCCTCTTTCAAGCTAAATTTCTTTCTTATGCCAAATATACTACCTTATCCACGTTCGCATTTCAGTTATGTTACTCTTTCCTCCTATCACTGTCTTACTTTTTCGTATGCTTTACTTCTGCTCCAGTTTCTTTTCTTTCTCCATTTTCTTTGCTTTATCACACCCGCCACAACTCCTTTTGCGTCTCTGCCGTACTACAAAGGTAAGATCAAATATTTATTATCCATTAACCTCTTCAGACTAATGACGTACTCCATATTTCTACCATCAGATAATTAAACTGAGTATTCCGTATTTCTATCATCAGATAATTAAACTGAGTTTAGAAGAAACTGTTCAAACTGTTGTGGGTAGATATATCTATCAGTGACCACTTCACTACTACAGGTCTCTCCTGAGAAGCATAAAATCGTCTGGAGGTAGCAAGAGCAAAAGGCAGAATAGTGAAAAGAATAAAATGCGTTTACAGTGCTAACAAAACATTAACCAATTCATGGTCACGTCCTCTCTTGCAATTTTTCAATCCCCAGACGATTTCATTTACCTGAGAGTGAGTCAAAATAATTAGTTATAATCTCATGTTCACATCCAGTGGTGTTTCATTTCAGGTGCCTTTAGAGGATTATATTATGGGGTGGAAGTCATAGGGGCATCCGACACTATTAATCTACTGTTATTTGGAACAATTCTAGTATTCGATTCCAGGGAACGCCAAACGCTTGTATGCAGCAGAGAGACCAAGAGTGTTAACAGCGTCAGCATAAAGCCCCTCGTTGTCTGAATAACTTCTGTATCTTATTGTAGGTAACGCCAGGCGATAATATCCAACCAGGGGAGTCGAGGGAGTCTGAACGGGTTAATTTAGTGCTGCATCCCCATCTTCCATTTCATCCATTTTAATTTAATAGTGTATTTATTCTTGCTTCCTATCTGTCTCTTTCGTTTCCTTTACTTAACTTTATTTTTCTCTCCACGCAGGCTCTGTGATCGGAATATACTGTAATCTTGAGCTTGAGTTATGTATAAGGTTGTTTGTACATATGGGTATATTTTGCGTTCATACAGCTGTTAAGTACTTCAGATTCATAACAAACAGAATATTAAAAGGAAAAAGTACATCCCAATTCTCTCCTTCCTTCCCGGTTTTTCTTCAACGCTCCCGTTTGACTCTTGAGTTTCCTTCATTTTCTTCTCATTCGTGTTGACATTTGTTTTTCCTCTTGTCCCTAATCGCTCGACTGTACAAATGTGGATCTGGATGTAAGCCGATTACTTCGGGTCATTTTCTACAAATTGGGACTCAGCAGAATGTGATTACTAGCCTTAATGACCCTCGTGCAACTTTCATCTTCTTCCATCCATTTCATTATCGCCCCATCCCTCCCACTTCCCCCATTGGCTATCATTTAAATCCTTCTCCTTCATCTTCCCTTGGATAGTCCTGTTAGTTTTAGTCAGTATCATCTGATTAGTTTCCTTTTTCTGCTGCTAGTCCACCATCCCCACATCCAAATTTGCAGATTATACAAAAATAACCAGTAAAGTAACTTCAAAATTACAGTGGCAGCAGTTACAAAATGACCTTAATAATTTAGCAAGCTGGGCAGAAAAAAGGCAAATGAAATTCAACACAGAAAAATGTAAAGTACTTCATATTGGAAGTAACAACGTCCATGCGAATTACAAAATGAACAATATCCAGCTCTCAAGTACAGACAATGAAAAGGATCTTGGTGGGATAATATCAAATGACCTAAACCAAGCAAGCAGTGCACCAAGGCGGTTAAAACTGCAAACAAGCTGATGGGTTTTATTGGACGAACTTTTGAGTTTAAATCGGAAAAAAGTCATACTTGCCTTGTACAACTCGCTAGTGGGTCCCCATCTTGAGTATTGTGAGCAATTCTGGTCTCCGTACTACAGAAAGGACATTGAAAAATTAGAGAAAATTCAGCGAAGAATTACAAAAATGATACCACGACTTAGAAACAAACCATATGAGGAACGCCTTGAAAAACTTAAATGATTTAGCCTAACGAAGCGCAGGTTAAGAGGGGACCTTATTGAAGTTTTCAAAATAATGAAGGGATATGACAACTTAGACATGAATAAATATTTTGATATAGACCAGTCAAGTCAAACCAGAAGTAATGGCTGGAAAATTATGGGAATGCATTTCCAATCCGATGAAGTAAAACACTTCTTCTTTAACAGAGTTGTAAATATCTGGAACAGATTACCCTCAGATACCGTGAACAATATCTCAACTGGGACATTTAAAAACAAAATAGACAAGTCTTTGCACGAGAATCCTCAGCTGACTCTTTTTCTGTCCACATAACTTGCTTTTATAGCTATGTGTAAGTTCATTCCCCTTTTGTCTACAAAACACCCCGTAAACAACGTACCCGTACTTAGTGTCGCGCCACATCATTATACATTTTTCGATTTACTCAATGCAAATGAGGTAATATACAGTAAGCACCTAATCTGTTAGGATCTGCACAAATAGCCCTGAGTTAACGGTCACTACTCTTACTTTTGACCTGTGATGAGCTGTGGATCACTGAGGGTCCCTGTTACTCAAGTGACCACCATTGGGATTTTTTTAATGTACCAGGGGTCACTGATTCAGGATGAAACTTGTGTACTTGTCCCACATGGGAGAGTTCCATGTCTCAGTGGAGTGAACGGAGCTAGGGCCTGATTGACTGCTGCCTACCTTAAAAGCTCTGGGCAAGGCTGCCGCACCACCCCTAAACATCCACTCTGTGCATTGTACAGTCACTCATAAAAGAAAAGACCCCCCCCCCTGCATTAGAGGCAATATAACTCGGGGTATTCAGCGTTGGTAACAGTGTATTTGACGTCAGCCATATGGGGGGATGAGGAGGGGTGTTTGAGAGGAGGGCGGAGTCAATCTGCACGAAACACTGCTTCAATCCACATTTCGAGTCAAACATACATTATATCTGACTTGTTATGTTGTCCTTCACACAAAATTAACTTTATGCTACAAGAACAAAGAACTTTCAGGTGATAACACAATCCCATACCCGAAACATTTATGCATTAATGCCGCACATGATGCAAATGAAACCCCCGGCCTCAAGGGTTAAATGAATGGGCTCGACACACTTAGAATGAACTTTGAATGAACTTCCCCCAAACGCACTGTGCCCACACCTGACGTCATTTACAGTGTTACCAGGACCGATATCATATTGGTTGAAAGGTGTCTTGGCCGGGGGGGTTTCTTTTATGAGTGACTGTACATCCACACTGTGCACTGTGCAGTCCCCTTTTATCTTAGACACCCGTCTTACATATTTTTCAATCTCCCTAATACAAAGAAAGTAATATAAGTACAAATTAGGATCTGCACAGATAGCCCTAAGTTAACGGTCACTACTCCTACTTTCGACCTGTGATGGGCTGTGGATCACTGAGGGTCCCTGTTAGTCAAGTGACCACCATCGGGATTTTTTTTAATGTACCAGGGGTCACTGCTTCAGGAGGAATCTTGTGTACTTGTCCCACATGGGAGAGTTTCTTGTCTCAGTGGAGTGAACGGAGCTAGGGCCTGATTGACTGCTGCCTACCTTAAAAGCGCCAGGCAAGGCTGCCGCACCACCCCTAAACATCCACACTGTGCAGTGTGTAGTTTCCACGTTATGTCCACAGACTTCCCATTGACTCAATGTACCGGTTTATAATGTCATGCCGTAACTATCAGCTTATTTGATTACTGTCTCTTTCAGGTTACTCAAACGGGTAGCTATAGACAAAGTATTATAGAATGTGTCTTTTCCTTTCCAGTATTTCCTATGAAATTTCCATGTCAGTTTTTCCATGCTGCATGGTGGTTTTTCTCACTTTTTCCTAGAGGGTTTGGTGGTGGGGGGAGCCTTCTTGCTTGACTATCCCTATCATTCAGCATGTAGAGTTAGATCTTGTAGTCAAAGTTTTCTTTGTAACAGGCAGCCTCGAAAGGACCATAAGGTCTATTGCTGTTTGCTTTCCTATGTAATCTAACCATATTTCTGTATTATATCCCCGTCCCCTCTCACTTCTTTTGATTTTCTATCTCACAAATTCACTTGCTCCCTTTTCCTTTCTTTTCTCCCTTTGCACTGTCTTTCCTTTTCTCTCTTTCATATTCTTCTCACCTCTCCCTTTCATTTCCTATTTTCTTTCAACCGCGGCATTATTTTTCTGCTAACTAGATACCTCCTTTCCTCTCTCTCTCTCTCTTTCTCTCTCTGCATATACAGTATATATATATATATATATATATATATATATATATATTGTTACGCTGTCCGCCTTTCCGTTCCCACGGGTGCAGCCGTTACAGCTGGGCTAGGGGATTATGCAGTATGTATCCGTGTCATTCGCGGAGTTTACATTAGCGAGTGTTACAAGTTCTTTTGTTTCTTTCGTTCCTGCCACTGAGGGCAATTTTATTTCATACCATGCTGAGTATGCATTTGATTATTTTGATTGTCTTGTGTGAGCTACAAGTATATTTAATAATGTTTTGCTTGCATTAGAAGTACCAATTTATTGTAGAGAGAGAGGGGCACGAATATAAGTTCTTATTAATTAATTTGATTCATGCGTTCGCGCTTGGCCGCACAGGAGCCTAGCACCAGTGCAGTATCTTCCCAACTAGCTTCCGTATCGTGCGTGTGTGCACACTCTCTCTCTCCCCAGTCATTTTTATGCCGAGCTGGCGTTTTTGTTTAAGTTTATTTTTACTCATTTGTTTGTTGACTGAGGAAAGTAGTTATTTTATTTTGTTTTTGTAACCGTGTTGTCTTTGGAGGGCCAGTTTGGCTCACCGTGGTCCTCTTGCTGCCTTTGTTAACGTTCCCCAACACACGTACATACACACACACCCCTAACCCCTACACAGTTAATCCCATCTCTTTGCACAAGGCTAGTGAGAACCATCATGAGCTACTAACTGCGTTCCCCCTTGGACACGGGTTAAGTAGAAAGTCGTCACCACCGGAAGTAAGTGGGAGGTGTTCCTGTAGGCTGTCTCGGGCGGTATTACTTCCGGTAGTGACGATAGTAGGCTAGATCTATAGGTAGGCTGTTCCGTTTTACTATCACAGTACAGAGTGTTGCGTTCTTAAGTAAGTATTCTTCCGTTGCGCAGTTTTTCTCTAGTTTGCGGAGTGTCAGTGCCGGGGTCTGCGTTATTTTTGCAATGCAGTGGAGGCCGACCATCTAAGGCTGCCTTGTGGTCTTTTTGTAATAGCCCCGGGCTGGCGCTACCGTAACAGTGGCGACCTCGCCAGGATATCCTAACAGTGCCTTCTTCTTGCTAGGATATCGTTATCTTGGCTTTCTCTGTACTTTGAGGTGAAGTTGATGTGTGTGTAGTTTCTCAGTCAGCATTAGTATTTCGTTATTCAGTACTGCCATTGATTTGTCGCCATGGAGTCACGCGTGTCTACACCAGATCGCGTACGTGCTGAGTCACCTGTGGATATGGAAAATATGGAACAACGAGAGGCACATAGCAAAGGTACTCCCCGTGTGAGCCCTGAGTTTGACTATGGTGCTGAAATGCCTCGTTTCGCTACCCCGCTATTACCATCTATGATGCCGCCTAGCCAGTTTAGAGCAGTTCCCCCAGGTATGTCTAGTGTTTTCCATGGAGTTGTTCATTCCACTCCCATATACCCTGGAGTCTTGTCACCGGAGGCTCAGTTGCAGTTGGAGTTGAAAAAGATGGAGATGGAAATGCAGCGTGCAAGAGAGAAAGAAGAGAGGGAAATGCAGCGTGCAAAAGAAGAGAGGGAGATGGAGATGCAGCATGCAAGAGAGAAAGAAGAGAGGGAGATGGAGTTGCAGCGTGAAAAAATGCGATTTGAGCTGGAGAAGACTCGCTTGGAGCTGACTGCTAATAGACCAACTTCAGATACCCAAACCTCAGGCCGTGCAGAGGATAGGGAGAGTTGGTTCTCAAGGAGTCTAAAATTAGTGCCAGCATTTGATGAGCTGAAGGTGACAGAATGGTTTGTCAGGTGTGAAAAGAAGGCTAGGGAGTTTGAGTGGCCCAGGCAGCGCTGGGTGGGGTTGGTATCTAATGTGCTGAAGGGAAAAGCTTTGGAAGTGTATAATAGGTTGAGCCCTGAGGATGTAGATGATTATGATGAATTTAAAACAGCCATCCTGAAGGCATATGAACTTAGACCAGAGGCTTATCGGTTGTTGTTCCGTGGTGCTCGGAAAAGGCCTGCTGACACCTATATGGCCTACGCTAGGTATCTGGAGGAGAGGTTAGACGAGTGGTTGCTGAGTGAGAGCGCCACTTCGTATAACGAGGTGCGTGAACTGTTTTTGATGGAACATTTTACCAACATGGCTGACAAAGAAATTGGTGTTAAAATTAGGGAGAAGAGATTTAAGACCTTGAAGGAAGCAGCGACGTGGGCTGATGACCGGGTGTTTGCCTTGCGGAGTATGGGGGTCAAGTATGCTAATTTTCAGTATTCCAGGGAGAGGACTGTGAGTGGCCCTGCCTGGGATAAATCTCCCGTGAATCAGTCCAAGGGAAGTTCAGAGGAGAAAAAGAATTCTGGGAGAAAGAGCCCTGTATCCAGTTCGAAGCTAGTTTGTTACTTTTGCAAACAGAGTGGGCACATCAAGCCTAACTGCCCTAAGTGGAAGGCCTCCCAAAATGCTAAACCAGTGGCACTAGTTGTAGGTTCGAGTCAGGCGAACGAGAGGAGTTGGGAGAGTGGTAACGGTGAGGGAGAAGTCTGTGGAAAGCTGGAGTGCAGCCGGCTGTGCTCGCTGCCAGCTCAGGCTGAAAAAGTTACCCAACATGCTACGCCACCTCCGGATGAACTGCCTCAGAAATCGTCCCTAGACTGGTGTAAACCTTTTATGTGTCACGGCACAGTGAAAATTCATGGGATCAGTTATCCAGTTACTGTGGCTCGTGATACCTGTGCACAACAGTCTGTGTGCAGAAACGTGACTGGAGGGCCTGTAAACTCAGGGAAGTATGTGCTGTGTAGAGGCATGAACTCAGATGAATACTATGATTATGTTCATGTGGAACTCAATTGCCCCATTGTTCAGGCTGCAGCTCAAGTAGCTGTTGCTGATGTAATGCCAGTAGAGGGGATTGATTTTCTGCTGGGGAACGACCTGGCTGGGGAGAAAGTATTTCCATCTATTCCCCCACCAGTTGTTGTGGCAGAGAAGTGTTTTGACGCCCCAGAAATTGGTATTGAAGTTGATGCAGAAGTGGAAGCCATGTTCCCGGTCTGTGCAATTACACGATCTATGGCACAGGTTGCAGCCCGGGAGGAAAAACTGGTGAAGCCACAGGTTCTTGGGGTCGACTGTGATGAGGCAGGGCCACCAATGGAGGAACCTAGTGAGCAGAGTGTTGCTGTAGTGGGTGAGGAGAGTGGGAATGCGTGCATGGGCGCCGCCCCACTTCCCACTCAGGACACTAGAGATGGTGCTGAGTGTGTCTGTGTGGAGACTGAACCCAGCCCACCGACTGAATTAGAATTTCAGGACGCTGGGGTCGACTGCGGGGATGCAGGACCACCGTCAAACGCGCCTGAGGAACAGAGTGTCACTGTTGAGGGTAGAGGTGATGATGATGTCAGTGTGGAGTCTGACATTCCTCCCCCTGTCGAGTGTACTAGAGGTGACGCTGAGATTGATCGCCCTTCGCAATCCAGTGTCCCGACCAGTCCCTTATCTCAGTCCTCAGGAGAGCTGGCGGGTGTTGGGTCAGCAGAATTGAGGGTGAAGCAACAGGAGGATGTAACATTAAAGCCCTTGTTTGCTCGAGTAGGGGAAGAAGGAAGTATGGAGTGTGGTAAGGAGGAGTTCCTGATTAAAGACAATGTTTTACATCGCCGATGGACGCCCACTGGCGCCACGGTGGATGGAGGAGTGAGTGAGTTAGTGCAGGTGGTGGTGCCTGTGAAGTATAGGGTGCCGTTAATACAGTTAGCACATGAGGGACCTTTAGCAGGTCACTTGGGAAACAGAAAGACAGTGCAGCGCTTAAGATACAACTTTTGGTGGCCAAGTATGCCGGGACAAGTTGCTGCGTACATCAAGAGCTGTCACACGTGTCAGATAGTGGGCAAGCCTAATCAAGTTCTTCCTGTGGCCCCTTTGACTCCCATTCCTGCAGTTGAACCTCCGTTTACCAGGGTAATCATTGATATCGTGGGCCCTTTACCTCCTACTTCTGCTGGAAACAAGTATTTGTTAACCATAATGGATGTTACAACGCGATACCCAGAGGCTGTACCAATCAGAAGCATGCAGGCGAAGTCAGTAGTCAAGCAACTTATCCTGTTCTTTACTCATTTTGGCCTGCCCAAGGAGTTGCAGTCAGACCGTGGAGTAAATTTTATGTCTAATTTGTTTAAGCAGACAATGACAGAGTTGGGCATCAAACACATTTTGTCCAGTGCCTACCATCTGCAGTCACAAGGTGCCCTGGAGAGGCATCATCAGACCTTAAAGACAATGCTGCGCACCTTCTGCTATGATAGTGGAAAGGATTGGGACCTAGCGGTACCCTTTGTTATGTTTGCAGTGAGAGAGGTACCAACTGAGTCGTTAGGGTTTTCACCCAATCAGTTAGTGTTTGGGCACAGAGTTCGTGGTCCCTTGGATGTGGTGCGAGAGGCCTGGAGTAACAACAAATCTGGCAACCAGGAATCCATGCTTGACTATGTCTGCCGCACTCGGGAGAGACTGCATTGCGCTTTAGAGCTTGCCCGTGATCATCTAATCGGGGCTCAAGCGAAAATGAAGGCTCATTACGATAAGGTCAGAAGTCGTGAGTTTAAGCAAGGAGATGAAGTTTTGGCACTGCTGCCCATGCAAGGAAAACCTCTGGCGGCTAGATTCAGTGGTCCTTATATTGTGAAGAAGAGAGTTGGGGAACTTGACTATCTAATTGTTACCCCAGATAGGCGGAAGAGTACTCAGTTGTGCCACATTAATATGTTGAAGCCATACTACTGCCCAGTTGATTCTCATTGTGGGATGACTGCTGATGTCTCTCACCTGGGATGTGAAGGACGGGGAAAGGAGGACGTGGCATCAAAGGAACGTGCTGTGGAGGGAGCTGTTGGTGCCGGTGATGTGAGTGGTGGACCAGGGTTACAGCCACAGTTCCTGGAAGGTGACTTTGGAGTGGACGTTGAGGGAACCAGGGATAAGAGCGCTCCTGTAGTTTTGGTGGTTGGTAGTGAGTTGGAGGAGCAGGAGGAAGTGCTTAGTCGTGGTGAGATGTTACCAGCTGACCTATGGGAGGGCAATGGTTATGCAGCTCTGGTGGAGAAATTGCGACATCTTGAGCCAGTAAAGCGAGGAGAGCTGTGCAACAGATTATGGAAACATCCAAAAGTTTTTGGAGATTCACCGGGATTGACAGCTTGGGCTACTCATGACATTGACGTTGGGGATAGTAAGCCTGTAAAATTAGCTCCCTACCGCATCAACCCTATCAGACAGAAAGCTCTCGATAATGAGATCAAGTATATGTTGGACCATGGATTGATCAAGAGGAGTTTCAGTGAGTGGAGTTCACCAGTTACTTTGCAGCCGAAGCCAGATGGGAAGGTTAGGTTGTGTGTGGACTTCCAGAAGGTTAACTCACTGTCTAAGACCGATGCTTATCCCTTACCTCGGGTCGATGACTCCGTGGACAAGGTGGGAAATGCCACTTATATCACCAAACTTGACTTAGTAAAAGGATACTGGCAGGTCCCGCTGACGGGACGGGCTAAACAAGTGGCTAGCTTTGTTGTCAGTGGTGCAGTATATCAGTGCCAGGTGATGCCTTATGGATTGAAGAATGCTCCAGCCACTTTCCAGAGGCTTATGGACAAAGTGGTGGATGGCATACCTAATTGTGTCGTTTACATCGATGATGTCATTGTGTATGACACCAAGTGGGAGGAGCACCTTGATCATGTGGAAATGCTCATTAAGCGGTTGGAGGAAGCTGGCTTAGTAGTCAACTTGGACAAGTGCGAGTTCGTACGTGCTAAGGTCCAGTACCTTGGATTTGTTGTGGGACATGGGCAAGTGGCTCCACCTCGGGCTAAGGTGGATGCCATTTCCAACTTTGCAGCACCCCAGTGTCGCCGTGCCCTCCAGCGATTTTTGGGCATGATCGGCTATTACAGAAGATTTATTGGGAATTACTCCACAGTGCTTGCCCCTCTTACTGACTTATTGCGCAAGGATAAGAAGTGGCAGTGGACAGCCGAGTGTGAGCAAGCTTTTACCACTGTTAAGTCTCTGCTGTGCCACCACCCTATATTGCATGCAGATTTTGACAAATCTTTTGTGCTGGCAGTTGATGCTAGCCGAGTAGGGGTAGGAGCAGTGTTGATGCAGCCGGATGAGGGCCTGGTTGAACATCACATTTAATACTTCAAAGAAGTTTAATAGAGCCCAGAAGAACTACTCGGTCATAGAGCAGGAGTTATTAGCGATTATCCTGGCCCTGCAACACTTTGCTGTCTACCTGCCCCCTTTTGGCCCGGTGATCAAGATTTATTCAGACCATCAGCCCCTGCAGTTTTTGAACAAGTTTAAATTTAAGAACCAGCGTTTGACCCGCTGGAGTTTGCTTTTGCAAGAGTACAATTTAGAAGTTAGGCATATTAAAGGGACTGATAACGTAATTGCTGATTGTTTATCCAGGGAGGGGTCAGGGTCTTGATTCGAAAATTTTGATCCAGGGCTCAAAATTTTCCCTTGGGGAAGGGCGTGTTACGCTGTCCGCCTTTCCGTTCCCACGGGTGCAGCCGTTACAGCTGGGCTAGGGGATTATGCAGTATGTATCCGTGTCATTCGCGGAGTTTACATTAGAGAGTGTTACAAGTTCTTTTGTTTCTTTCGTTCCTGCCACTGAGGGCAATTTTATTTCATACCATGCTGAGTATGCATTTGATTATTTTGATTGTCTTGTGTGAGCTACAAGTATATTTAATAATGTTTTGCTTGCATTAGAAGTACCAATTTATTGTAGAGAGAGAGGAGCACGAATATAAGTTCTTATTAATTAATTTGATTCATGCGTTCGCGCTTGGCCGCACAGGAGCCTAGCACCAGCGCAGTATCTTCCCAACTAGCTTCCGTATCGTGCGTGTGTGCACACTCTCTCTCTCCCCAGTCATTTTTATGCCGAGCTGGCGTTTTTGTTTAAGTTTATTTTTACTCATTTGTTTGTTGACTGAGGAAAGTAGTTATTTTATTTTGTTTTTGTAACCGTGTTGTCTTTGGAGGGCCAGTTTGGCTCACCGTGGTCCTCTTGCTGCCTTTGTTAACGTTCCCCAACACACGTACATACACACACACCCCTAACCCCTACACAGTTAATCCCATCTCTTTGCACAAGGCTAGTGAGAACCATCGTGAGCTACTAACTGCGTTCCCCCTTGGACACGGGTTAAGTAGAAAGTCGTCACCACCGGAAGTAAGTGGGAGGTGTTCCTGTAGGCTGTCTCGGGCGGTATTACTTCCGGTAGTGACGATAGTAGGCTAGATCTATAGGTAGGCTGTTCCGTTTTACTATCACAGTACAGAGTGTTGCGTTCTTAAGTAAGTATTCTTCCGTTGCGCAGTTTTTCTCTAGTTTGCGGAGTGTCAGTGCCGGGGTCTGCGTTATTTTTGCAACGCAGTGGAGGCCGACCATCTAAGGCTGCCTTGTGGTCTTTTTGTAATAGCCCCGGGCTGGCGCTACCGTAACAATATATATATATATATATATATATATATATATATATATATATATATATATATATACAGTTAATGTTTACATTAAGGTTTATTGTACCAATTGCTCTCAAACCTCTTTTATCTCTTTTTCCCATCCTTCCAATTTTGGTCTTTACATCTCCTCCTTCTTCCTCTCCGATTAATTGTTTGTCTTCCTTTCCCCACGGCATCCCTCACCTCCACTTCCTTACTTTCTCAGACAGTCCCTTCCTTCCCCTCTCTTCCTCCCTCCAGTCTCACCCCGTCTTCTCTCTTCCCTGCTTCTTACCTCCCGTTTTCCTCCTCCGTGCCTAGCCTTCCACTTTCACCTTCTGCTTTCCTCCCCCCACCCCTTTATATACACGGTATCTGTTTCTTCTGCTTCCTGTCGCCCGTTCTCGTTGTCTCTTCCTATTCTTCCCATTTTTTCTCTTTTCCTTCCATTCTCATTCTTTTATTGTCACTAGTACTCGTCCGTCGCCGTTCCCTCTGCCCTCTTAGTTTCTGTTCTCATTACTCAGATTCCTTCCCTCCTGGCTCACTTCCCTCTTCCCTACCCTCACCTCCCCTCTTCTAGGCTCCCTTCCTTCTTACCTCCCCCTCCCATCATCCCCCATTCTTTCCCTTTCCCTCCTCTCCGTTTCTCCTATCTCTCCATTATATCTCTCATAGCTTTTATTTAATTGTTTCCTCACCTTTCCACTGCTTTCCATCTGTTTACCATTATTTCCCTTCGTTCTACCCTCCCTCTGTTACTGTTCCCCAATCTCTCCCGTCTCCTTCCCAGCTCATTTCCATTCTCCTCCCCTTCCCTCCCCTCTTCTTTTCTGTCTCTCCCATCCCATTCCCTGCGTTTCCCTTTCCTTCTCTTCCATATACATATATTTTCCATCAACTTCCCATCCTTCATATTTCAGTTCCGTTTCTTCTCCCACTCCTTCTCTTCACATTCCCTCCGTCTCCCCTTTCTCGATTTCCTCTCCCTTCATCCTACTCACTCCCCTTTATTCTCATTTCCTCCTCCCTTTCCTCCTCCCTTTCCTTCATCTGTTCAATCCCTTATACCACTTACTTATTCACCCCTCGTTTCTGTCGCACATTCTCTGTCTTCAACACTCCATTCGTTCCTTTGTCTTCAGTTTGTTTCATCTGCTTTCCTCTCTCCTGCTTGTTTCCTCCTTGCCTTGGCCTTCTCTTCCTTCTCTTCCTCCCCTGACTTAAGTAATTAATGCATTAATTTGCATCTAGCATTTTTTTTTTTTTGCCTGTTCTCTCTATCTCCCATTTTCCATTGTTTCCTCTTTACACACTTTCCTTCCAACCTTCCTTTCCCCGTTTCCTCTTCCTCTCATTTTCCTTCCCTTCTCCTCTCCCATTGTTTCCCATTCCCTCTCCTCTTCTCCATTCCCCAGCCTCTCCTTTCCTCTTCTCCCCTTCACGTAACTCTTCTCCTTCCTTTCCCTCTACTCCCTCTACCGTGATAAAACTTACCTAATTTCTTCATCTATTTTCAAATATTCATCCCTATTCCCCGTTTACTACATGTTCCTTTTACTGTGCCTTCTTCCAATCTTCATCTGATTTTGTTTCCCGTCCCCTCCACCTTTCCCCTTTTGTCTCTTTCCCTTGTCTTTCTTGCTTCTCACTTCCGTCCTCTATTCTCGTCCTTCCTTTCCCTTTCCTCATCTTTATTTCGTCTCTCTTTCTCTCTCCCTCATATTCCCTATTCATTTTGCCCTTTCTCCCAACTCTTCATTTCCCTTCTCCATTCTTTTCCTTCGCCATCCCTCTCCTCTCCCCTTTCTTCTCCCTTTCTACTTCTAGTCCCTTCTCCCTCTTTCTCTTCCCTCCTGTTCTTTTCTCTTTCCTTGTTTTTCATCCTACCTCCAATTAATCTTTTCTAATTGAATCCTGTTTATTTATCACCCTTCATTTTTTTCTTCCTTTTTCTATCCACTCCTCTTTATTCCCACATCTAATGACTTGCCTCCCTTCCTCTTTTGTCTCCTCACTCCTTCTCTCCTCATTTTCTCTCATCCTCTTATTGTGATTGCTCATTATCTTTATGCCAAGCTTCCTATCCATTACCTTTTTTACTTTCTTTCCTCCCCCCTCCACCTCCTTCATTTTTCTTGTACCCGCTTTCATTTAACCCTCCCCTTTCCCTGCCACTTTCTCTCTCCGTTCACTTCCCTTCCCCTTTCCCTACCCCTTCCCCTTCTTATTCCTCCTCTGAATCCTCACCCTCCGCTTCCTCGTCCAATTCCCTTTTCCTTTTCCCATTCCCCTTCTTTCTGTTCCACATTACCTTTGCCTTCCTCCTCCCCACCCTCGTTCCCTTCCTTTTTCCCAATCTCGTTCTCTTCCCTTCCCCTTGCCCTGCACCCTTTCCCCTTCCCCTGCATCGTTTCCCCTTCCCCTACACCCTTTCCCCTTCCCCTACACCCTTTCCCCTTCTCCCGCCCTCTTTTCCTTTCTCCTGCCCCATTTCACGTTCACTTTCTCCTTCCGTATTTCCCCTTTCCCCTTCACTTTCTCCTTTCATATTTCCCCTTTCCCCTCCAACTTTCTCCTTCCATATTTCCCCTTTCCCTTCCATATTCCCATCCCCTTCCTCACTCCTTCCCCTCTCCATCCGTGTCAATTAGCTCTCTTGCCTTTTTATTGCGCGTTCCAAGTTATTGGATCTGTTTTAATTTACTGTACTTCGCCTCCCACGCACCGTCTAGTGTTCTCTTTTCCTTCCACTCTCTTCCTCTTCCCTTCTCTTACCGTCCCCTGTCATCCCCTCTTCCTCTCTCATCTGTTTTCTTCTTTCCCATTTTCCTACACTTTTTTTCCTCTATGCAGTCTCCCACCTTTTAGCTCACTGCCCTCCTTCCTTTCCTTTCCTTTCCTTCCCCTTTCAGCCCCTCTCCTCATGTCTCTCACTTCCTCGCGCCTTCACTCCTCTTCTCTCCCTCCATTTCTTTCCTCTCTCCTCCCCACCCTTTCCCTTGTCCTTCCCACTCCTCACTTATCCCCTTCCCATTCACGAGCAGTACTCTCATCTCACTCGTCTCTTGTCTGTGATTATATCTGTTACAGATGGCAATAGCCTCGCGGTCAGTTGGGGTTTATTAAGGCTATAGTGGTATGTTACCCCCACCCAGTAGTTTGTAACGTATATTCTGTACTGAACAAAATCGTCGAAAAATAGCAAGAACATCACTAAAAATACGTCCACGAGAAAAATTTCGGATTGAGAAAAAGAAGTTGATTTTTCCGCTGCCAACCACAAACTGAAACAAGACGGTAATGACACCTCTTCCCACGACACACCACAACACTCTCCTCCCTACATACATCCGAACCTTTTCTTTCGCCTCGTCCACAATCTTCCTCTCCTTCTCACAGCCACCTAAATTCACAGATATCCTCCCAATAGTATTGCTCATTCCCCATTACTACTCAACCTTATCTCCCCACGTCGTTCTCAGTCTTGCCCTCCTCCTCGCAGCTACCTCACCCCCATAAACACTCCCAGTCAGTCGTTCCATTCATCCCGCATGACCGAAGGACGTTTCTTAGTGTTTTTGCCATCAGTTCCCAAATTTCACCATTCAGGATGACCTCGCAGTTGACATCATAGCGCTGTATACAGTCCTTCTGCCAAATACATTCACTCGTTCTTTGCTCTTAGGTGATTCTTATTACCTTTATTTATACTCACAGGATCCCTTGAATCGTTTTCAGTTGAATAAAATCGTCAGGCATTAACAGGAAGAGAACACTAGAGTTTGCCGACAATAAGAGATTTACTGGTGAAAGTATTAACACTCTTAAGCTTCTGTGATTCACTCTAAGTTCAATAATATTATCAGGCGTTAGCTAGGTAGAATAACAAAGTTGCCTTGACCATGAGTGAGCTCACCTATTCACTCTGATGGTGTTACTATGCTTTGCCATAATTATACTGTGTGAGAGAATCACCAAATAATGATAATGTTGAAAACAGCCCAGCCGAAAAATATGGGCTATAAACGTCCAAGCTTTTATCCCTTCAAGGTTTATCCAATCACGGCCCATGACTCAAGCCGAGGATGTGGCCAAATTTCGCCAATTTAAAATAAATGGACCATAACTCTGAGGCGCCCATCCACCCTCAGCCATTTCCCTTTATAAACTAATAATGTCCCCTTCCCTAAACTATGTTATTCCTTCCTCTCCTTCACTCTCTAACAACACAGTAACCATAGCACCTGCCTCTGCCAACCTCTTTACATTCTCATGGTTGGAACAACTCCGATACTCTGCAACAGCTAATGCCAGACGATTTTATTCTACTAAGGGTAAACCATAAGGGCCTAGAAGAGTTCATACTGTCACTATTAAAGCTCTCGTGATAGAAATAATTCTTGTATTCTATGTCAGGTAAAGTAAGACGATTTTATTCAGCTGAGGGTGATGCATAGGGGCCTAAGAATGTTAAACACTTGCATTCAAGGACGATGTTTTATTGATTCTTGCTACTTATCCGTGAACCCTCGAGCTCGAAAAGCTGATCAAAATAGTCTGAAGGTAGCAAGAGCAAAATAAAGTGTATGTAGTTGTTTTGTTGCTTAACCTGTCTTTCTTAGGCTAAGCAGACCCATCGTACACAGGTAAGCCATTGCTTCTTCGAGGCCGTCCTACAGGTATAGCACAGTAGCCTACAAACATCGTGTAGGGATCCGGGGACCCCTAGTGGTAGACAGTGCATCAGCAGTGTTGAACCAGGGTCCTTCCCAGGTGTGGTACTGGGAAACAGGGGATCTGGCTCCGAGATGGAAGCCAAAACTGTTCCACCCAGGGTGCACAGCGCTACCACGTGTAGACTCCTGGTCAGCGGCAATGTATGTAGTAAAAGGGTTAAGTAACTCCATAGTCTAAGCGCTACTAACTCATTCAGTCAGAGGAAGTCATTTCTACTGCATTCTTGCAACTTAGATAATCATATTAGTGGTGGGGTTAATAAAGACTGTGTCTGCTCTCTCCATTTCGAAGAGTCTTTCCCCCTGGTGGTGGGGTGAAGAGGTTGTTTTGGACTATTCATCTTTCACTAATGCATCATATCAAAGAGAATCGTCGGTGTACCGAGGATCATATCAAGGCTTTTCCAGCTGAGATATAGTAACCGAGAGAATAGAGACAGTGGAGGTGAAATATTGCGAACTTTTGTCCCTGTCTGTACCACTCTGTATATGGGCGTGTTAATTAAAAAATACAGGTAAAGTCTTTAGTATATGCCTACGGGACGATAGAGCTATTGTGGAATAATCGCTGTCCCAGAAACGCATGTCTAGTTAGGGATTTTGTCGGTCGTGGCTAGTACTTTAATTCACTTCGGATATAATGGAAAGTAATGGAAGTTGGAAATAATGACTGGATATTATGTTCTATATATTATCTTACACTGTAAGGAAAACCAGCATCAATAGTACATTAGGTTCAAAACCTTGGTGCTCTATGGCTTTATCTTGCGGGACGTGGATGAATCTGAAAGCCATGTGTCATATTACATTTGCTTTAGTTTTACTATTTACGGATGACTTAATTCAGCTGAAAAAAGACTTTTAGAATGGAAGAGATAGGAATAGCCTCGGCTAAAGTTCATAAAAAAAAAATAAGTAAGCTAAAACCAGCAACAATTAAAGAGAAATGGCGACAATGATAAGATGAGAAAAAACAAAATCCAGACACTCCAAGTTCTCTCAGTCTCCCCAAAACTCTCACCCACACTACTCGCTCTTCACTCTTCAGTGCACCCTCTCTCATTGTACTCTGTTCGTTATTGCCATTTACTTTGTTTTCCCTTTCCTTTCATCACCCTTCACATTCATTTAGCCACGCTCTCTCTCTCTCTCTCTCTCTCTCTCTCTCTCTCTCTCTGTATATATATTTCATCATCATCATTAAGATCTCCTTTCCCACCCTAGGGTAGGGTGGAGAGTAGCAACGTCAAGACGGCCCATGTTTGCCCAGTCCAATGGGCCAAGCTTCCATTCACTCACCATTGAAGCCCCCGGAATCCTGGCTTTATCTGACATATACTTATATTTCTTTATTTTTTTTATGTGGTAGATGGGGACGCTCACCACCTACTCACTCTATATAGTGCTGCTTTGGGTGTCTGCCCTTTCCTCCCTTCCTTTCTCTTATGGTTTTCTTTCCTTCATACTTTCCCTCTTCTGTCTTTCTTTCCTTCATTCTTTCCTCTTCCTTCTGCCTATGGATGAGTTTACACTGAGTGACAAGCCAAATAGTTTCCTGTACACCAGGAAACCATTTACTACGCCGGGGGGTAACAATATAACCAAATTATGGCACCTGGTGGTTTAGTAAGTAATTATGGCGCTCCAGTCGGATTGAGCCTGTGCAGCTTTATATCCAAGAAGTGGTTGGGGCTTATTGCTAACGTAGTGCCACTCAGAGATGAGTGAGGCTGGTCACTCTCATCTTAATTATCGGGACCAACTTGCCTAGCCCGGGGCTCTTACGCTCCTCATGGGGCAACATAGGATTGGATGATGGATAGATGGATTTATTATGTCGAGCTGTGTAAGTGTGTGTCTCTGTGTTTGTTCGTTTTATTTTTTATTTTTTCACAAGAACTGCAACAGAAAGGACTATCTACCTAAATGTTTTTGCATTAGGTCAGGGTAAATCCAGAGAGAGTCAGAAAAATACCAAACAAATTTTTTTGACAATGGCGCGAGACGCGACGGTGCAAAATTTTTGGAAATCGGAGTTAGGAAAAAATACGACAATTACATTCTCGCCATTTTGGTCATAATTGGCCACTGTTGGCTCAACAACGATATGGAAACAAAGATAAAGATGTCTGCAAACTGTTTATGATGGAAAGACGATTAGTTAGTCCCGCATATTTTTGCACAGAAGCATATATATATATATATATATATATATATATATATATATATATATATATATGCCAGCCAGAATGTCCCAGTACTAGAACTTGACTCTCCCGAAATTGCCCCACTTAAGATACAGACAAGATACGTAAAATCCATCCTAGACAATTTACCTATCAACAAAGCTCCAGGCCCAGATGGAATTCCGCCAATTGTTTTGAAAAAGTGTTCCTCTGAACTTGCCTCTGTTCTAGCTAAATTATTTAGACTACGCACACGTCCTTCCTCATTCCCAAATTCATGAAGAGAAGCCAATATCCACCCAATTCCGAAGATAGGAAGTTCCTCCGACCCCTCTGATTACAGACCAATAGCTCTCATATCTTCTCTTGGTAAGGTATTTGAAACTTTAATTAATAAGCACATTGTTAAACATCTTGAATCCAACAACTTAATTAGTGATAGACAATATGGTTTACGCCACGAAAGATACACCATTGACATACTCAATCTCCTTACTCATACCATCCATCAATCAATTGACCTACATGGAGAAACTCATGCAGTAGCCCTATATATTTCTAAAGCTTTCGATAGAGTATGGCACCGTCCCCTGCTGTCCAAACTCCCTTGCTATGGACTAACGTCTTTTGTACCTTTGATTTCTTCATATTTACTGACAGGAAAATAAGAGTAAAAGTAGACAATGTATATTCCAATTTCCACTCAACACCGGCGTGCCGCAGGGATCAGTTCCAGCGCCAACCGTATTCTTGGTTCATATTAATGATCTCTTATCTGTCACCCACAATCCCATCCACTTATATGCAGATGACTCAACACTACATAGTTCATTCACACTCAGACACCCATTTACAAAGTTTAATATCTCTACCTTTCAATTCAGTACAGCCATCTCCATAAATCAAGACTTATCTACGATCAGTGAATGGGGACAAAACAACCTTGTCTCATTTAATGCTAGTAAAACTAAATACATACAGTTTACTAATAGACAGATATTGCCAGATTCGTACATTATCTTCAGTGCTACTGATATTTCCTTCTCCAAAAGTATTGAAATTCTCGACGTCTCACTTAACAATGACCTGAGCTAGACCTCTCATGTTAGATCACTTGCTAAAACCGCCTCAAAGAATCTTGGATTATTGTACAGAGTCCGTAATTTCTTCACTGACGAGCAGTTAGCTATAATTTATAAGAGTCATGTGCGCTCTCACCTTGAATATTGGTCACCCTTGTGGAATGGATGTGGAGAGGTTGCATTAAAACAACTAGACAAAATTCAGAACAAAGTTGTTAGAATTATTAACAACCCTGCCATTACAAATAAACTACCTCCCCTACAAGTAAGAAAGAACGTTGCCTGCCTTGCATTATTTTAAAGATACTTTTATGGCAAATGCTCAGACGAAGTTGCGTCCATGGTGCCACCTCTCCATGCCTTCCCTCGTGCTACACGCGCATCTGATAGCGAACATGACTGGAATGTCACTCAGTCATATTGCAGAACTTCTGCCTATCAGAATTCTTTCACTCCCCGAGCCGCATCTCTCTGGAACTCGCTTCCCCAGAGTTGTTTCCCTCCAAACTTCAACCCACAGCCGTTCAAGCCTAACTGTTACAGATATTTTATGAACAGAGGACACCAGTAATCTGGTGTAGGGATTATTTTTTTAATTTATTTGTTTTTCCTTCCTCTGTTCTGTTACTTGAAATATATATATATATATATATATATATATATATATATATATATATATATATATATATATATATATATATATATATATATATATATATATATGTGTGTGTGTGTGTGTGTGTGTGTGTACTCTGGATGGGAAAGAAAGCAAAAATATTATCTCATTTTTTTTTTTCCATGGAGATACGTGAAACTGGAAAACAGTCACCACAAGTTAAGTTGAATGTGCTATAAAGCGGTTCTTAACAGGACTTGATGGGATATTGGTATGGATGTCATAAAGACTTTGTAGTTACTTGTAGAGAAGTATATTTTAGACTTGTGGTCGAGCGGCTTTTATATCTTGTAGTAGCTTCCCCACCAAATGTCATGTAGTGACAGGAGAGGTAAAGAATAGTATGGGACTATTTTTATTTATCTTGGAAATATTAACAAGTCTCTCACACGGAACGAGTATAAGTCCCGGGTAGCTACCTCCCTGTCTCGCTATCTGTCTCTCTCTCTCAAATCGCTAAGCCCTTCTCCCGTGACCTGTCTCTAGGGTCGCTTGTCTCCTTCTAAACTCTCATTCCTAAAATCTGGTGTAGCAGGGGTGTGTCACGTGTGCTCCTCGTGGGTGGACTAGGTCTTTGTTCACGAGAGGACTGCTGACAGCTAACTGCATCATCTCCTTACTGGCCGCTGTCGTCAGCTTTCCTCAGTGTTAAGAGTGTGTAAGCATGTTTAGCACTGCTCGATTCTCGCAGACACAACACCTTCTCATCATCTGACTCCCTGCTTCTATCTATCTATTTATCTATCTATCTATTATGATTTGTAAATATAATATGGGGTCCTACCACACTGCTCGGCCGCGCAAAAATGGCGTGCCATCGACATTTAATAGTTATAATATATTAATACATACTACATACACATTATAATGAACTTATAAGCTAATTAAGTGAAATACATAATATTGTAAAAGTAAATTGTATGAATATTGTATACATATATTATTCATAGTAAATAGTGATTATTCAGTAATATTACGCATATAATTGTGCAATGGTAATACTGCTAGGTTATACATTACATAGAGTTATCACTTTAGTAATGTCTAATATTTCACCTAACTTGTATGATGATACTGGTAATACAGAATTGTGCTATAATTGTATGACTTATAATATTGTACTAACATTGTGGTACTACATAATTGTAACATTTTATGAATTGTTACAAAATATTGTGTTAATGCATAATTGTGTTGGCCTTATAATTGTAGTTACATTTGTTAATGCAACTCTTACATAAGTGTCTTGGCCTTATAATTGTAGTTAAAGTTACATAAAAGTTACATCTTGTTAATGCAACTGTTTTGTCGTTACATAATTGTTACATATCGTTTGTAGGTACATAATTGTAGTTAAAGTTACATAAAAGTTACATCTTGTTAATGCAACTGTTACATAAATTGGTACATATTGTTTGTAGTTACATAATTGTAGCAAGTGTAACATAATGTAATCGTTTGTCGTTACATAATTATAATATGGAGTTACATAATTGTAATAATTGCAGTCCTAACATATGTTGCGGTCGATGATAGTGATGATGTGCCATGCCACTTGTTTGTGGAGACACAATTTGCTTTTTTGTTTGTAGTAATGTGGTATTTTGGCATATATAGTAACATTTACACTTATTTTCATTTGTTTGTTATGTGATCTTACTTTATTTCTCTTTTTTCTTTCTTACTTTTCTTTCTTTTTTTTTCTTTTTTTTTGTATGTATTGATTTTCTATAGTTTGTTTCTCTTTGCTTGTGTACACTTTTTCCATGTTGTTCATGGTTACATAATTGCTGACTAATTTTCTTGGGATACTTTTTTAAAGTTTAGTTTATATTGCACAGATACTACTGAAAATGGTATTATATAGTCCCATATTTTGTTATTTTATATAAAAAATATATATATATACACTATATACAGTATTAACTATATACACTGATTTGTTGTTCACCTGTACCTATCGTGGGTAATATGTGTGTCAGCACTGTGTGGAAATCATTGTCTTCACGATTGTGTTGAAGATGTTCACTCTTGCTAACGGCATTTGTGTTGGCCATTTTTTTTTCTCTAGTTTACCTTGTAACTTAATTTATATGTTTCCACTAGGTAGCTTTAATTAATAAATGTTTAATGCAGTTCTTTTAATTGCTCACTGAGTAACTGTGATGGTATATTTTCTTTATCACTTTGTAGATATAATATGTATAGTTGTATATATGAAACACGTATTTTATGTAGGTATAAATGGTAACACTCGCTGGTAGTAAATAAATGTTATAATAAATGAATGAATATATACAGTGTAGAATATTTATTGTTGGTGCAAGTATTTAATGATTGAATTATGAAGATAATTGAATTAGGTATGTGTATTTAAGCTGTAACTATACAACACGTTTTATATGTTTGTGCAGAAGCTTATTGTCTATCACTGTGTATTGTATAAATGAAGTAACTATGTAACTCACTAATTTTTACCATGGTGGGAAATGGTGTGAGTGGTGTTGCACGTGGTGATAGCGTTGTTCTTCGCGGGTTGATTAACGTGTTGTCGTCTCAGCACATGGTGACGTCGGCTTCCCACACTGGTAGCTGTGGTGAGTGAATGAGTAGCGATGAGGTCTGGTGGTTATGAGTCGTGTCTCACTCTTCGTTTGTTTTGTTGTTCTTCCTCGAGGTATTTGTGGTCCTTTTTCCTCTTCTTTACTTGCTTTGTTTTATATTCTTCTTGTTGCTGCTTGAAGTTACGTGAAGATTATAGATTTTGTAGTGATTCACTGTAGAACTGAAGCTAATCTTGTAGAGTCTCGGTTGCTTTTGTAGAAATTTGCTTTTAATTCGGAGACGATGTCCGCAGATTTGCTGGTTTGTCGTTAAGCTACTTGCAAGGCGTCGTGTGATCTCTTGACCTCTGCATCAGCATGATGATCTGGGAGACGGAGGGGGCTGGATGGAGAGAAGCGTCAGGAGCAGGTTATGTTGTTGGTTGAGAGAGATATTCTTGTTTTCAATCTTGATATTTTGTAGGAATTTAATGTTGATTCGTAGACGAGGTTCGTATACGTTCGCTGCTACCAAATGTCATAAAGACTTTGTAGTTACTTGTAGAGAAGTATATTTTAGACTTGTGGTCGAGCGGCTTTTATATCTTGTAGTAGCTTCCCCACCAAATGTCATGTAGTGACAGGAGAGGTAAAGAATAGTATGGGACTATTTTTATTTATCTTGGAAATATTAACAAGTCTCTCACACGGAACGAGTATAAGTCCCGGGTAGCTACCTCCCTGTCTCGCTATCTGTCTCTCTCTCTCAAATCGCTAAGCCCTTCTCCCGTGACCTGTCTCTAGGGTCGCTTGTCTCCTTCTAAACTCTCTTTCCTAAAATCTGGTGTAGCAGGGGTGTGTCACGTGTGCTCCTCGTGGGTGGACTAGGTCTTTGTTCACGAGAGGACTGCTGACAGCTAACTGCATCATCTCCTTACTGGCCGCTGTCGTCAGCTTTCCTCAGTGTTAAGAGTGTGTAAGCATGTTTAGCACTGCTCGATTCTCGCAGACACAACACCTTCTCATCATCTGACTCCCTGCTTCTATCTATCTATTTATCTATCTATCTATTATGATTTGTAAATATAATATGGGGTCCTACCACATGGAAACCATGTTTAGACTCAACAGTTCGATGATGTGGCCTTTATAATTCGTTTTTGCTATCTCCACAGATTTTTTTTTTTTCATGTTTTTTAGAGTCTATCGAGGTATGGGGTTGGTTAGACTTTCTCTGACCCATTTCTCTTTCCAAGGTTCCTCTCTATGATAAGTATGGGGGCAAAGGCTTTTCGTCTCAAGTCCCCTACTCTTACTACCTCCCTCTTTCTGCCACAGTGTTCCATCCCTTTTCTTTATACTATCGCTGTTTCAGTGGACACTGCTCCTCCGAACTGTCGGTGCCCTTTACCCATCACGGAGGGCACGTAACACCCGTTAAACAACGAATTCTCACAATTTTTCTGCTATGACCTCAAGTACAGTCTTTTAATCGCATTGCATTCAGACATCTCGACATGGACGAATTTTGATTTTGTCTCCTTGTTCAGTTCCCTGCTAAAACTTTTTTTTTTTTTTAACATGCCAGCTTTGACTCCATCTTATTGAAATAATAATAATAATAATAATAATAATAATAATAATAATAAAAATCTAGCAAAATTAAGTTCATATCCTGTAGTAGGTCACGTGAATCACGAGGTAACAGTGGTGCTGATTTGGTATTGAGTTCACATCGGCAGCAACAGTATTGCCATCTCATTAGACACCTCACACTGGCTGGAGCATTCAGATCATCAGTGAGACAGTCCTCATCGTCCACATTGCCGGTAATTGTCTGTTGATGGCACGACCACCTTCGTCCCGGGTAATTTGGTGAACTGACTTAGTCTTGTGGTAAACTGAATTAGTCATGTTGTGAAGAGAATTAGTCATGTGGTAAGGAAAATTAGTCATGTGGTGAGGTGACTTAGTTATGTGGCGAGGCGAGCTAGTCGCGTTCTAGAAGATTAGATCTTAGTGATAATGGAGTCAGTCTTAGTAACCTTGGTAAGTTTCGTCCAGACAACAGGCATAACTCCAAGCCTTACATTTTACGTGTATAATGCATTTTATCATCAACGGGGCAGATCGACTAGCATATATCTAAGCCTTACTTCCTTCAGTCCAATCACATCAAAGTAAGAAAGCAATCAAAGAAGGTAATCAGCTAAACTCGGACACAGACGTTATGTACACGAGTGGGAATCCTAAAACTCTAATTGTGGGCCGGGAATGGCGGCCGATGGACGTTATGCAAAAACCTGAGGGCATAACGAGGGAGAGGCAGAGGAGGTAGTGAAAAGGGTGACTAGTGATGAGAGGCCTGGGAGAACGGATATGTTCGCTGTATGGAGGGCTGTGTTAAATTTTTTAAATTATAAATCCATACCATGATTCCGATAACACGGTTCATGTTCTGAAAGTGGGACACTGTCATCTTCTACTGATGGCTGGATGATGTAAGCCTGACAAGAAGGAGCAGTCAGAGATCGCAACTCCCGCGCCCTTTAATGATCTACGGATTGGATTATGACTTTGTGCTTTGACCTTCACCTTCGATTTTATTCACATCAAACTACTTCATCCTTGCTGACCTTCAAGCCTTTCACTCTTTATCCAGATCGAATTCAAGCTGAATTATAAGACCGAACCTTTCATCTTTCCTGTGACTTTGATGTTAGCCCTATTGTTTTCTGAATCATATAAATGACCCTTACTAACCCTAAACCCATCAACCAGGGTTGGTTAAAATAGGATCAGAATAGTTTGACATGTGGTGTTAACACACACACACACACACACACACACACACACACCGAGTGATACAATATACCTCAGTATTCTGTGCGCCGGTGTAAATAGACAGATCGGTGTTATTGAAGGGATATCATTTGTGCTATAATGACGGTTCGTTGACATTTTTCTGACTACCCATCGAAACCACCCCTCAGTTATCTCTAAATCAGCAATCACCAGGCTAGTTTATCCGTTCTTTGGCCCCTCTCTATTAATATAAGGGGTTAATGAACACCTTTAGCGACCTTTATGGTTACAGAAGTTGTTCCCACGCAGGATAAAATAGCTTGGTGCAAGCAAGAAAAACGAATAACACACTATCCTGTTAACAGTATTTGTGGAACCAAACGTTAACCAGTTAACTAAAAGGGTTCTAAACTAATCAGCACATAATCATCATCAGCAGCATGAATGAAATAAGACGCCATGGTACAGACTGGTTTGCCTTTCCCTCTCGAAGACGTCGTTATTAACATTACACAGCATGCTGGTAGAGGGCCGGGTACAGCATATTTCCAGGTGGACGTTCATTGAGAATGCTTTGTAACTATATTCACAAGCATTACAGAACACGCTTTAGAGCTTTTTTTTTTTTAATTAGTTTTCATACAGTCTCCTGTTTCGGAGTTGGGTTGTACACTTTTGCTGTATTTGATGCTATCAGGCAATTGTTTTCAGCTTAGAGGAGCAATCTAACTGTGAAGAGTTATGAAGGATATATTCAGCCTCAATACTTCGAAGGCTCTTTCCAAAGCTGAGTAAATCATCTGTAAAAGGCAAAAAGAAAATTGAAGGCGCTGTCGTACAAAATGAGGTAACGCCTCGAATCCAGCCCGTATTTCTTCAGTTAATGCTTGCTGCCTCCAGGCCAATATATTCAGCTTAGGAGAGATTTCTCGATTAGTAGGTTTCCATATAGCTTTTATTAGCTACTATACTGAGGATTTCACATGTCAGAACTCTCTAGTATCATAATACAATACATAATAGCTGCTAACATGCATAGATAATCTAGAGGTTAAGTCAAAGTCATGGCTAGGGCCTAAAGGAAATGTCATTCGCACATTCTCTCTCTAAGGAATGCCAATCTGCACCTCGTGACGCCTGATAGGAAAGCCCCCAGAATGGAAAAAATTCCATTCAACCGTGTAGTACACGTGGCACAAGCTCTCCTATACTTGACAGAAGAATTTGGGGGCAGAAGGAGAAGGGAGACAGAAGCGAGAAGGAATCAGGGGAGAGAGGGAGAAGGAGGTCTAGGCTCGAGAGAGAGAAGCACGGCGGGGTTAAAAAGGGGTCAGGCCCGCGAAGATAACTTAATGTAAATTTTGAGATATCCCCTTGAAGAAATATCTACAAACTACAAAACCCCAGGACTAATCTTTATCTTTCTCTTGTCATCGACTACAAGTAAACTGGTTTTATCTCCTACAAATCTACTCACTGTCTACTCCAGCATGGCTACGACTACGATATAATCAATTACAGAGCTGATATATTATTACAGAGCTGATATATTATTTTGGTGGCAACGAACATGCGAACCAAGCCTACGAGTTTACGTTCTACGAGTCTACAGTTAAGTCTACATTATCAAGATAGAAAACAAACAATAATACAAGTCGAGCCACACGACGCCTCACAACTTTATATTGACAGTGGTTTGACAAATATTGTTACAACCAATCTTCCAATTTCTACTACGAACCAACGAACTACAACTATCAATGACTGCTACGGAACAAGCAAACACAGAGCGAGAGCTGGCGAAGCAACAGCATGATTCACACCTCTCCCGGTGACGACTCGAGGTGCCTGGAACCATTGTCTGACTCTCTTCTTCTTCATTTCTGCAACATTCGCGGCCTTTCCTCTAACTTTCGCTGTGTTGAGCACCACCGCTCCTCCCCTAAACCTCACCTTCTTTTTCTAACTGAGACTCAGCTGTCTGAGGCAACTGACAGTAAACCCTTTTCTGTATCCTCCTACTTTCTCTATACTCATTTCAAAGCCAAAGGTGGCTGTTGTGTATATATACGCAACGACATATCTTGCTCTCGTGTTCCTGAACTCGATTCTTCTGAATTCTCTACACTCTGGCTTCGGCTTTCCTGTCATTCTCTGACTAAATATATCTGTGCTGTTTACTTATCCCCTAATTCTACTGACTATCAAAAATTCTTCGACTATCTTACTTCTATGATGGAACACATTTTATCCATTTCTCCCTTCTTTGAAATCTCCATTCTAGGAGATTTCAATGATCACCACCACCTTTGGCTCTTCTTTCCTTTCACTGATCCACCTGGTGAAGAAGCCTTCATCTTTTCTATCCTTAATGACCTAGAGCAGCTTGTACAGCACCCTAACCGTATCCCAGACAGCCTTGGAGAGAGCTCCAACATAATTGACCTCTTCCTCACAACTAATCCTTCTGCTTACACTGTTAATCTTTTCTCTCCGTTGGGCTCCTTCGATCACAACTTTATCACCTTAACCTGTCCTATCACTCCGGTACGGCCTGTGGACCCTCCAGGGAAATGTCGCCTGTGTCATTTTGGAGCTGCGGATTGGGAGGCCCTCAGGCAGTACTTCTTTGATTTTCCCTGGAATGATTATTGCTTCCATGGCCGAGAGCCATCTGAGTGTGCCTTGCGCATTATGGTGGTTATTCTCTCGGACATGAAAGCATACATTCCTTTCTCATATCCTTTGACTAACGCAAGAAAGCCTTGGTTTAATCACGCTTGTTCTAATGCTGCCATCAACAAGGAGAGGGCCTAAAAAGGTACCAGAGACAACCCACCCCTGAATCACATCATATTTACGTTTCTGCCCGGAATCGTGCTAAGTCTGTTTTTCGCTCTGCTAAAAATAATTTCATCTATACTAAATGCTCTCAACTCTCCAACTCGAATTCTTCCCGCTCCTTCTGGCACCTTGCCAAAAACCTTTCTAACAACTTTACCTCATCATCCTTCCCTCCTATTTTCTACTCTGATGATTCTGTAGCTATTTCTTCTACTGATATGCAGATCTCTTTGCACAGACTTTCTCCCCCAGTTCCACCTTAGACGATTCCGGTGCTTTTCCTCTATCACTTCCCGCCTCTGACTTCCTCATGGCTGACATTAAAATTTCTTCAGCTGATGTATTTTCTGCCATCACTGGCCTCAATACTAACAAGGCATATGGGCCTGATGGAGTCCCTCCTGTTGTTCTCAAGAACTGTGCTTCTGTGCTTACACCCTGCCTAGGCAAACTCTTTCGTCTTTGTCTGTGAACTTGTACCTTTCCTTCTTGCTGGAAGTTTGCTCTCATTCAGCCAGTCCCAAAGAAGGGTGACCACTCCAAACCCTCCAACTATGGTCCAATTGCTTTAACTTCCTGTATTTCAAAAGTTTTCGAGTCAATTCCCAATATAAAAAATTTAAGGCATCTTTCCTATCACAACCTTCTTTCTGATCGCCAGTATGGGTTCCGTCAGGGACGCTCCACTGGCGATCTTCTCACCTACCTTTCAGACTCCTGGTCATCCTCCTTTCGGGACTTTGGCGAAAGCTTGGCCATTGCACTTGACATCTCAAAGGTTTTCGATCGAGTCTGCCATAAATCTTTAATTTCCAAACTGCTCTCTTACGGTTTCTATCCTTCTATCTGTGCCTTCGTCGCTAGCTTCCTTTCTGGTCGTTCTATAGCCGCTGTTGTAGACGGCCATCGTTCTTCTCCTAGATCTATCAACAGTGGTGTTCCTCAGGGCTCTGTCCTATCACCAACTCTCTTGCTTTTATTCATCAATGACCTTCTAAGATGTACATCTAACCCTATCCATTCATACACTGATGACTCCACCCTTCACCTTTCCATTTGGTTCCCGTAATGCCCATCTCAGCAGTTACTTCAACAAACAAGGGATGAGGCAATGGCACACCTAATATCTGACTTGGCTCGTATCTCTGACTGGGGTAAAAATAATCTTGTTGTTTTTAATGCATCTAAGACTCAGTTCTTACACCTATCAACTTGTCAAAATCTTTCACAGGTATACCCACTAATATTTAATAATATTCAGTAATCCTGCATCATCCTTGAACATGCTTGGGGTTTCATTTACTCAGGACTTATCTTGGAAAGATCATATTACATCTCTTGTAAAATCTGTTTCCAAGAGATTGGGTGTGCTAAGCCGATTCCGTTCTTTCTTTACCCCTGCATAATTATTGACTCTATACAGGGGTTTTATCCACCCCTGTGTAGAGTACAACGCTCATGTGTGGGGAGGCTCCCCGCATACAGCTCTTCTCAATAGGGTGGAGTCAAAGGCTTTTTGTCTCATTAACACTCCTCCTCTTACTGACTCCCTTCAACCTCTGTCTCTTCGCAGCACTGTTGCATCTTTATCTCTTTTCTATCGCTACTTTAATGGTAACTGCTCCTCTGAATTGTCTGCATGCATTCCTCCACCTCTTCGACGGGCGCGTAGCACCCGTCTGGCAGCAAACTCTTATCCCTTTTCTGTCCAACTCTCTAATGCAAGAGTTAATCTTTACTCCCAGTCCTTCATTTATGCAACAGGTCAACTCTGGAACTGTCTCCCTCTGTCTGCATTTGCTGCTGCCTATGATCTCCAGTCTTTCAAACGCAGTGTGTCCAGGCATCTCAAAATGATCGGATCTTGAATTTGGCTCTCTCTTGTATTTTGTTTTTCTCTTGGAGGGAACTCTTATTGCTGGCTCATGGCCTTTGGTTCCTTCTTCCTCGCATAAAACAAAAATACTTCCAGAATTACACAAGACTGTGGATGTTACGAGTGAACATACAACCTATCCTGTCTTAGGTGAAATAACAGCAGATTTATCAACAATTAAGAGAACACTGTTAGCTACTATAGAGAACTCAGATTGTATAACAACTGAAGGGAAGATGCCACCATTGCATGTCGTTGACATCCATGGTTATGTAGCTGCACTGTGTAAATTACCTGATAGGGTATTAAAAATAGCCAAAACAATACCATACACCCCAGGAATGTGTTCGTTAGATTTTATGAACGAGGTAGAGAAGAACTGTAGCAATATAACCAAAATGAGACTTACACAGTGGCAGCCACGAACACTTTTAGCAAAAAACAAAATCGATCGCGACCCAGAAACAGACAAACCAAACAACCCCAGACGTCGAGGCAACGATCACAAACACCAGGCCACAGACAGCCTCAAAAGTTTGCACGTAGTCCAAGCAGAAATCGTGCCCAAGAAAAAAATAAAATATGGAACGTCATCTCGAGGGTCAAATTCGAGAGAGAGGTCCATTCTTTGTTATTATTGTGCGCATCCTTGACATAGACACAAAAAAATCAATGTTATATTAAGAATAAAGAGGACAAACAAAAGGCAAAAGGATATGACTCATACTGTAGGCACCACAAGTCGTCGGGGCACTGGACCTCAGACTGCAAAACAATTGGAAAATTGGTTTCTATTTTTAAGTCAGGGGAAGGGCAAGCCACGACAAAGAACGACATTTCTTTCAGGCTCTAGCCAAGACTTTGACTTAACCTCTAGATTACCTATGTATGTTAGCAGCTATTTTGTATTGTATTATGATATTGCAGAGTCCTGACACACAGACCGGATGATGTCATTTTTAACAACAATGATAAAATAAGAGAAAACGGGATGAACTGATAATTAAAAGACTTGTGAATGGAATAGCCAGTGGAAAGTCGTGAATTTGGTAAGCTAGAATGGGGAGGAAATGAATGTGAAGTTTATTTCGCTGAACGCTTTAACACTCACTCGCCCCTAACACACTCTAACCTGAAACCAATCTTTTAAATTTCGCTGAATTACTAGTGTTACCCAGGCCAAGGAAAGGCTAATAGCACCCTTATTAACTATCTATCTACCTATTCCTCTATCAGTAGCCAAACGCCCTAATCCCGTAAGGGGTGGCCACAAACAAATAGCCTCCATATCGCCATGTCCCCTGCCAATTCGCTGCCTTCCTCCCAGCTTACACCCCCTTCCCTCATATACCTCTCCACTCCATCCCTCCACCACATCCTCGGTCTTCCCCTTCCTCTCTCCCCTTCCCTTCGCATCAGTCACATACACCATCCTAGTTAGTTCCTCGCTCTCATCCTCTCCACATGGCCTAACCATCACAGTGAATTTCCCCTAACGCTTTCCATCATATCCTAATCCATATCATAACGCTCCTTCGTTTTCTCATTTGTCAGTCTGTCTTTCTATGTAACTCCAAATACTCCTCTCAAATACCTCATTTCCACAGCTCTCGCTATAGACTTGTGTCCTTCCTACAGGGTCCAAGCTTCGCTACCATACTTTAGAATGGGGATCACAGTACTATCATGCTGAGATTATTTACTTCTATATTCACTTCTCTATACTTATCACTGCTTCCAATGAACCAGCATCCATTCTTCTATGTTTTACCATTTTAAGCACTTCATCCTCCAAACTTCCATCCTTACTCATCACGCTACCCAAGTACTTATGTGTACTCATATATTCCATTTCCTTACCATCCAGCCTCACTGAGCATTCAGAGACTCCATTTTTCTCGAAGACCACAACATTACTCTTCCCTATATTCACCTTTAGATTCCGTTTTTTACATCTCCCAAAGTCATTCGCCAAGACTCGCAGTTCCCATTCGTCTTCACTTAACATTACAGACAGGAAGCTTCCACAACGCTAGTGTAAGTGGCTGGGGAATGGCTGGGAGAAGGAGAGATAATGGAAAAGGAGAAAAAGATCACTAGGATGGAAAATAACGGAAGCAATGAAGAAAGTCAAAATTTGTAAAGTCCCAGGAATTGGCGAAGGGTGTGGTAAAATGCTGAAGCATGGGGGAAAGATGGTAGTAGAATGGATATGGAAGATGTGTAATTTGGCCTGACAGAAAGGTAGAGTCCTGGAGGATTGAAAGTTGCGTATAATTATTTCCCATTACAAAGGAAAAAGGGAAAAAGAAGGGTGTGGTAATCATGGGGGCATTTGTCTTCTTGGTGATATAGAAGAAGTACGCGTATATGGCAAGAACCTTATTGACGGAGATAGGATATAACAGAGGAGTTAGTTGGAGCAGAGCAGGGAGGTTTTATGAAGGAAAGAGTTTGTGCAGATTAGATATTCGTCATAAGATGTAAAGAGGAATAGTTCCTAGAGAAGGAAAAGAAGTTGTATGCGGCCTCCATGGATTTGGGGAAAGCATATGACAGAGTGGATAGATAAGGAATAAGGAAAAATATTAAAAATATATGGAGTAAATGGGTAGCTGTTGAATGCCATGAATATGATGCATGAGGACGTTAGGGCTCCAGTGCGTGTGGATTGTGAAACAAGTGAATTTTAAATCTCAATGTTGGATTGAAACAGGGATGTGTCAAGTCTCCATGAATGTTCATTTTGTTTAAGGAGGGAGCTATAAAAGTGATACAAGGTAGGGCAACGGATGTTGAGGCGGCCCTAAAGAGAGATGGCATCGTTTGCAAATCAGAATAAACGGCTCCAGTATCAGCATTCTCAGGTTTGTTTAACTCGCTCTTATGAAATTATTTGGTTGGTTTAAGTTGGAATAAAATCCTTAAATTGTCCCAACCATCAGTAAGTTAATATTAAAAGGTTTCTCTTTCATTTATTACATTATGTGATCACTAGGCTTTTTAATGGCAAGTTCTTCTCTTTTCCCTTAATTTTTTAGTTAACTCTTTTACTGTACACAGTTAATATCATTTCTAGCTAAATTCTTTTCATATTGATCTTGATTTTACCTCTCCTTGAGCACCATTGTACTTTCATCCGTCACTGTTTGTAATCTAGTGTCTTCATCTATTTAGGGTCTCTCAACTTTTTTATCATTCAGACCATCACTTAAACATTATTAGCATCGCCATCATCACAACCATTATGATCACTACGGTACCACTAACACTTCACCATTATCATCATCATCACCATCTTGGTACGGTATTCAGACTTCATACTGTCACTTGTCACCTGCTCTGTCATTCCTGTATCACATTATCATTTTCATTATTACCAGCAGTCTTACTGTGTTACTCAGTCATCCTCCTGTACTCAGGACGTGTCAGCTTCTCAAACATCATCATCATTATCATCATCAACAGCAGTCGTAGTATGTTACTCATTCTTCAGTATTCTGGACCCTTCAGCCTCTTTTTCCTTCACTTCCTCCCATTCATCATCATCAGCAGCAGCAGTTGCTGCAGAAATCTTAATATGTTATTCAGGCTCTCTTATATATTCAGGACATATCATTTCTCTCGCTGTTTTTCTTGCTTGCTTCTTATCCCCCGTCTCTGTCAGTTACATAACTCATTCACCCCTCTCGTTGCTTAATTTCTTTCCCCTTAGGGATTACATATTTCTTGCTGGCAGGACCTTTCTATCTCCATGTGCTTTTCAATAACCCTCCTTGTATTTCTTTCACCCACTAATTTTTTAGCGTTTTTGTTAATATTTTTTACTGGCCACTTGTGCGCTACAGCCTCTTTCTTTCTCTTCATTCTTGTTCTTGTTACTATCTTAACTCGCGTTTTGTCTTTCCTGTACTTTTCCTCTCTGCTTTTTGCTTGTTAAACCTTTCTAAAAAATTTTCATTTATTTATTCAAAAAAAAAAATCTTTAGTTTTGTGCCACTGAAGAGGTTTGTATCGATTTTTTTAACTCTCTCTCTCTCTCTCTCTCTCTCTCTCTCTCTCTCTCTCTCTCTCTCTCTCTCTCTCTCTCTCTCTCTCTCTCTCTCTCTCTCTCTTTCTAATTTCTCACCTCTCACATCCAACTTCATACTCCCATTTTCATTCTCACATCCTAATTTCATTTCCTCTCATTCTACTTCTTGCTCTTCCATTCATTTCATAGTATTTCTCTTCGAGGTTTCCCCCTCCATCCCTTTCTTCCTACCCTTCTCCCCCTTTCCGTTTTTCTCTTCATTCTAATCATTTTCTGTTTTATCTAGTTCATAAGACCTTTATTATATTATTTATTTTGAACTGTTCTTGCTACC
>NC_136983.1:6165250-6260250 GCF_032717465.1 Coenobita brevimanus | reverse complement strand
TATATATATATGAAACATGACACTAATAGCAAATATATGTATATATTTAAATGCGTAAAGAAAGAGACATAGGTTGCAACTCAATACTGAGTTGTCATTCAAGAGAAATAAAAAATGAGCCGTATTCAGTACTAGAGTATTTAAATTTCCGGATGCTTACACAGATTGCTCTTAAAGACTGGATTTCTTAGGAAAAGAAGCATTATTATATGCATGTGTTTTTGTAGCTACAGTATTTCTAGCTACCTCTGTCAGTTCTTAAGCCATCAATATAATTCGCTATATATCCCTATACGATTGTCCCTCCTTTGTTGACCACTGTCTAGTTAACATTATTTTATCTGGCTAGAGTTCCGCCAATTATGAAAACTTATATTTTTGCCACCCTCTCTGAAACGCTAGTGGATCATATGACTCGGATAATTCACTTCATCTCCTAATATCTTTTACAACTTCCTACTCCCCACGCTGACTGACCTAATTCTCACTTCCTTTTTTCCCCTCAGGGATTTATCTTGTTCCTCTTCATTCCCTTAACGGTACATCCTTCTCCTTCCATTTCTTTGCCTTCTCTCTCTGTTTCCTCTCCTTTCTTTCCTTCCTTTCTCCCTTTCCTTCCTCCTTTTCTTTCCCTTTGCTCTCCTCTTCCAGTTCTATTTTTTTTTTTCCATATACGTTTTCCTACTGCCATTTTTCCCTCTCTTCTTATTCCCTTTATTTTCTCTTCACCGTTTGCCCACTCCTTTTCCTTATTCCCACTTTCCTTTTCCACTCTCCATTTCATGTTCTCATCCAACTTTGTCCCATTTCCTCCATTAAGATTTCCCTTCCTCTTCCCCCTCCGCGTTCTCTTCCAATCTCCTCCTTTTTCCTCGTCATCTTCCTTCCTCCATCCTTTCCCTCCACCTTACACCTCCTCTTGCTTCTTTTTCCTTCACATTCCTACCCTCCATCTATCTCCCCTCGCCTTCCCTTTAATCCACTTTTTCACACACTTCTTTATATACTGTACCAATACTCTACGTCTGGGACACTATGGGGTGTATCATTTTTTTTTCTCTCATTCTCAGGCTTTCCCATATTCTTGGTATTGTATATTATTACTTTGCCACGCACCAAAGTCGGCACCTGGTTTTAGGGTTGTATTCTAAGTGGCTCTGGACATTTCGCAATACTTTTTCCTAAACGATTATTTTGTCACATCTCAGCATCCATTTATCTGTTGCTTGCTGCAAACAATATTCAAAACCTAAATATAACAAATAAGAGAATGTTAATGTGTTATATTAAAAATACATTGCACTTAATTCAGTGCTACAAAGCCTCCTATGGAATCTAGAATTGGACCTTATTGTCGTATTGTTAGTGCCACTGGAACCTAATAGAGCCTGTTGTATTTTTAAGAGAACTATTATCTATTTTATACCTTGATATTTCCTTTTATTTTATCTGTATATATTACAGTGTCGATATAGCTGACCCCAACTAAACAGTACCTTATTCTGATTCCTCCTCTTCCTCTTGAAGTATTTTTTTATATTTCATATATTAATCTAATTTTCCCTTACACACCCATCTTCCATCATAACAACAAACCCTCTTCGTCCCTCTCTTGACATGTCTCATCCTCATTCCACAAACACATAAACCTCTCTCTCTCTCTCTCTCTCTCTCTCTCTCTCTCTCCAACGCATACTTTTATCTTTATCTCACCTTTATCTCTATTCAGTCTCTTCTTCAATGGTCACAGCTCATCAGAGCTCTCTTTTTGCATCCCTCCTCCATGACTTCGGTCGAGTAGCACCCGTCTGGCACTGCACTCTCACCCTTTCTCTATCCAATTTTGTAATGCAAGAGTTAACCGATACCCTCAGTACTTCATTTATGCAACAGGTCAGTTCAGGAACTCTTTTCCTCAGTCTGTATGTACTGTTGGCAACATATGAACCTGGTACAGTATAAGAGAGTGGCTTGGGTCAGGCAGTTGGTACGCCTGCAGCCCGTGACGTATTCACACATTTATTGTGCCTAGGAGGAGGAATGACTGGGTTGCCAATCACTGTTTATAACTGATACGTAGCTACGAATCATATATTAGACGACCTGAGTAAAAATAACCATAGATATGAATGTTTTTCATTATTGTCTTAGCTCATTTCGTTGATAGATAAACTTCAGCTGCAATGATAACCAAATGATATAAAGAGATTTCCGATTCATAGACTGGTCTAGCCGGTGCTAACACACCTTCATATTGCTCCTGTCATGCCTTGCCACATGATGGAGCACACTCTTCGTCAATTATTTATTTGATACAAAAATCAGAGTGTTTCCATGAACTGTATAATGGCATTTTCTATTTGTAAAATTGGTAAATCATGCAAAGAAGTTACTGGCTGCTACTGTCTTCATAAAACATAATCCTGTCTTCCCATTCTGTCAATTCTTTCATTGGTAGAAATTCACCCCCATCTTCCCCTCCCTTCATTCCCTTCCTGGAACCCCCTACCTCCTTCACTCTCCCCTTACCCCTCTAAACAGTCAGTTCCTCTACCCCCCACTTCTTGGCTCAGGGAGTAAGGTCGGAGAATCTACTCTCCTTATATCTTAAACCTATATCTGTTATCTGCCTGTCATTAAGCCATTCCTATTGACAGTCTCTCTCTCTCTCTCTCTCTCTCTCTCTCTCTCACCCCGTCGACCAGACCTATACATCAATGATCTTCTAAGCTGTACATCTAATCCTATCCACTCATACGCTGATGACTCCACCCTTCACCTTTCCATTCGGTTCCCGCAACGCCCATCTCAACAGTTGCTTCAAGAAACAAGGGATGAGGCTATGGCACACCTAATGTCTGACTTGGCTCGTATCGCTGACTGGGGTAAAAATAATATGGTTGTCTTTAATGCATCTAAGACTCAGTTCTTACACCTATCAACCCGACAAAATCTTCCACAGGTATACCCATTAATGTTTAATAATATTCAGCTTAATCCTGCATCATCCTTGAACATGCTTGGGGTTTCATTTACTCGGGACTTATCTTGGAAAGATCATATTACATCTCTTGTAAAATCTGCTTCTAAGAGATTGGGTGTGCTAAGCCGACTCCGCTCTTTCTTTACCCCTGCACAATTGTTGACTCTATACAGAGGTTTTATCCGCCCCTGTGTGGAGTACAACTCTCATGTGTGGGGAGGCTCCCCACATACAGCTCTTCTCAATAGGGTGGAGTCAAAGGCTTTTCGTCTCATTAACTCTCCTCCTCTTACTGACTCCCTTCAACCTCTGTCTCTTCGCCGCACTGTTGCATCTTTATCTCTTTTCTATCGCTACTTTAATGGTCACTGCTCCTCTGAACTGTCTGCTTGCATTCCTCCACCTCTACGACGGGCGCGTAGCACCCGTCTGGCAGCAAACTCTCATCCCTTTTCTGTCCAACTCTCTAATGCAAGAGTTAACCGTTACTCCCAGTCTTTCATTTATGCAACAGGTCAACTCTGGAACTGTCTCCCTCTGTCTGTATTTCCTGCTGCCTATGATCTCCAGTCTTTCAAACGCAGTGTGTCCAGGCATCTCAAAATGATCGGATCTTGAATTTGGCTCTCTATTGTATTTTGTTTTTCTCTTGGAGGGAACTGTTACTGCGGGCCATGGCCTTTGGTTCCTTCTTCCTCGCATAAAAAAAAAAAAAAAAAAAAAAATACCCCAGATCTTACCCGAACTGTGTGTCACCAGTCCGTAGTGCCACAGGGTGCTCCAAGGGGAAGCAGGGATAATGGGGATGCGACTAACTTCTAAGTCGTCGTGTCTTTGATGGGTATTATTTTATGATTAATGATATTTTGAAGTTGTATTACAATTTTAGGACCTCAGTTTTTAGCACAAACCTAGCACAGAGCAGAAATATAAATTACAAACCAGCAGGAAGATACTCTGGTCCTGCTTCCATGCGAGAAAGTGGAAAGTCTATAAGGGAGATTGACCACACCCTAGGAATATCAAAGACAACAGTTTCATTATGCCTGACGCGTTGGGTATGAAGTGGATACCCGAACATCAAACCGAGGGAATGACCACCATGGAAGACCACGGAAGATGATCGACAGATACGAGAAGCTGCAGAAATAATCGTTTTACCAACGCGGCTGGTAGAGATAATAAACTGTACCGTATCCACTTCGGTCAATCCCGTTTGGGGTGGCCACAAACAAATCGCCTCCACGTCGCCCTGTCCCCCGCCATTTCACTGCCCTGCTCCCAACTCACACACCCCTCTCTCATATACTTCTTCACCCCATCCCTCCATCTCATCTGCGGCCTCCCCCTCCCTCTTCCCCCCTCCACCTCACTCACATACATAGAGAGAGAGAGAGAGAGAGAGACTGAGAGAGCTAGCCCATGTGGACAGAGAGGTAACTAGACAGATTTATCACCTTGTCACGGAGTGCAGTAGCTAGCACTATGTAAGTAGGAATGGCGCAGGTTCACAGTGGCGTCCTCTCCTATAGTTTGTACGAGCATTCGTGGGAAAACTGTCGCAAAACATAGTTCTAAGCTTATGAACTAAAAGACATTCGTTATTTAAGTGCAAGACATCTTGTAGTCTTGCTAAACCTTGTAGGAATTGGAAAATCGAACTGAAAAAATATCGATTTTGTTCTTTTTCCTTTTTCTTTCTTTCTGACTTCATCAGTCATAATTCCAAAACGAAAAGGCGTATGCGAGCGTACTATACACCAGAATGCTGCTTGTCAAGTGTCGATATTTCTTCTCATGTTTAGAAAAGCATTCAGAGTACAGTTCGCGTGTTGCGGCCTGAAAATCCTATCGCGGTCGCCCATACGTACGCCACTTTGCGCAATGTTGGTTAGCTACAAATCGCGCACAGTTAAAGAACGAACCAAAACACTTCTTATCACGGGAAGGCACCTTCGTTTTAGTCTTTCAGTATGCTATGCATGTAACAATACAAATCTAACACTTGTTTTATGCATAATTATAACGCCATAAATAGATCATAAAGTAGAAAACAAAAAAAATTCTTCTAATGTGACTGTTAAGAAGTAGGAGTGGCAAAAGTCCACAGATAAGTATTGAAAAAAAAAAAAAAAAAAGCACAGAAACAAGAGAGCAATCAGGATGGGAGGAGATTTGGAGACCTATACCCATTATTACATTCCATCAGCTACAAGTTTGTGGCTAAAGTTTGGAGTGTAGTAATGAGTACAGGTCTCCAAATTTCATCCCATCCTGCTTGCTCTCTTGTTTCTGTGCTTTTTTTCATCTCTTATCTGTGCACTTTTGCCATTCCTAGGTCTTAACAATCATTTTGGAAGAAGAATTTTCTTTTCTAGATAATGTGATACAGACACATACATATTGTATGTGTGTGTGTGTGTGTGTGTGTGTGTGTGTGTGTGTGTGTGTGTGTGTGTGTGTGTGTGTGTGTGTGTGTGTGAGTGTGTGTGTGTGTGTGAGAGAGAGAGAGAGAGAGAGAGAGAGAGAGAGAGAGAGAGAGAGAGAGAGAGAGAGAGAGAGAGAGAGAGAGAGAGAGAGAGAGAGAGAGAGATGTGCATGGTGGATGAGAATACTTAAAAGTGCCATTGCCAAAAATAAGGAAGCAAATGCCTTACTCTGCTGAAAAGAAAAAAATGCAAGCTCTATGATAATTGCTGCTTCTTTGCGTGGGAATAACACAGCAGACGAGAGGCAAACACCAATCCCACCTTACATCATAGTGATGGAAACAAGCCAAGCTACCATTTGCTACTGCTTTGCATTGGAAACTGTCTGTCTGTCTGTCTGTCTGTCTGTCTGTCTCTCTCTCTCTCTCTCTCTCTCTCTCTCTCTCTCTCTCTCTCTCTCTCTCTCTCTCTCAGTCTTCTTTCCAGTTCTACAATAACACTGACTTTTCGTAGGAAAACATTCGCGCCTACCAGTAAATGATACTCTGCCTCAATGATACTCATACAGTCGACGGCAAATTTATTTAAAGCTTGTTCCTCCCTTTTTCAACCACTCCATATTTCTTTTCTATCTCTCCTGTCCCTCTCCACCTTCCCATTCACTCACAGCAGCCCTTTCTCTGTCCATCCATCCCTCCGTTCTTTCCTCTTTCACTCCTCACACTTTTCCACTTCCCTCACCATCCCTTCCTTCTCTCCACCCACTCCTCGTTCCTTCTTCCCCCATCCCTCCCTCCGTCACTCTTCCCATCCTCTTTCCCATTTCTCCCACTCCCACCCACTCCCCTTCGTGCCCCTCCCCCCTTTTCCTTCCCTTCCTCCCACCCACTCCTCTTCATTTCCTCTCCATGTCTTCCATCTCTCCCACATCCACTTTCATCCTCTCCCTTTTTCGTATCTTTAATAGTCCTCCGACTCACACCCTGGGATTCGCATTACGCTCATTTGGATGGTCACCTGCGACTGCCATCAGGCACAGGTAAGGAAAGATACCAACACGAACATTCTTAATGGTATGTTTTACTTAACGTCCTTAACTTTCTCACCGCCGTGGAGTAATTGAGAAACAAATAAACAGAGCAAGCAATAAAATAAAATAAAAACAATTAATAACAAGAATATGAAGGAAAACAGTGTGAGAAAGAACGAAAGGAGAGTTAGACACGAAGGTAAATAGGGAGATGGATTAGGATGTAGGTTGGCAGACAAGCAGAAAGGTAGATAAAGATATGATTATGCACAGAGGTAAGTAACAGTGTAGATATGCAGAGAGGTAGGTATGTAGCTAGGAAGAGAGATAGATATGTAGGCAGAGAGGTAATTAGCTATGTAGGTAGGAAGGTAAGGAGGTAGGTAGACAGGATGTTGGACAAGTAGATAGGTGAGTAGGAAGGTAAGCAGACAGGAAATAGATAGATAGGTTGGCGGGTAAGGAGGTAGGCAGTGAGAGATGTCAAAATATCCAGTCAGCTGGAATAACAATCAATTTTTGTCCGTGTATGAGTACGCATGAGAGGTCATGTACAGTATACTGAAGTTCCAGTGTATTATATACCTCACTCAAAAACCCTCTCGAGTGTGCTGTTAGTTATTTGACCTTGCTTTGGAGATTTTCATCCTTTTATTGTTTACAAGCCAGCACTATGGGTCTGCTTTTCCTAGCTTTTTCGTGACTAAAACCATAGTATATAGAAGTGCTGATCCAGTATAGTGAAAGAGTTAATAACGACGGGGCACAGTCATCCTCTATCTATGGCATACGTAAGCGCTTGGAAGGATGCAAAGTCAACACACATAGGTGAAACTGAGACACAATAAGAATTATTTCTTGATATAAAATGAATATTCAGAGGGAGAGCTAATAAAAATAAATATTACAAAAAACTATTGTTGGTCACTAGAAAGTAAATAGTTTGATAACCCTGTACTATTTTCGAGTGAGTATGGACTCAAAGTTTATTGTATCAACACACGGAAGTGAAAGCGAAGACGAATATTTTACTTTGATATAAATGTATTGTCCCTTCCATGTATTGAAATAAAGTTCGTTTTCTTTGGTCCAGCAGTTTACGCGCATCAGATACCGTAAAACACATTGTTTGTTTAAAAGTATAAATGGAAAGATATTAACTTGGGTAAGGGAACACTGTACAGGGAATGGAAGCCTCACCGAGTCAGCCACACGGACTTGCATAATTAGATTCGTCAAGGAGCAGTATAGAGACTTCCTTGTACCCCTCTACCTAACACTCCTATGGCTGCATCTCTCTGTGTTCAGAGAAGCCCAGTAAAAATGTGTGTGTGTGTGTGTGTGTGTGTGTGTGTGTGTGTGTGTGTGTGTGTGTGAGAGAGAGAGAGAGAGAGAGAGAGAGAGAGAGAGAGAGAGAGAGAGAGAGAGAGAGAGAGAGATTGCTTCTTTTAGCACGTCAACACACGTTTTATTCTTGCCATCGTCGAATGATTTAACTTAGCCTCACAGATCAGCAAAATCAACACCTACGACTCAGGTGCTGCTAAACGTTGTAAGCTAAGACTGTCCTCATCACTACCATCATCATCCTGATCTTTTTCCATCCAAGAGTAGGGTGGGATAAGATACAGAAATTAAGGAAAAGGTAGGAAAGTGGAAGACCTATAACGATGTTCTGGGTGAATTGGGCTATAAAATCAGTTACACATCATTCAAGCCCACGAAATCCTAATTTCGCCCACAACCTTGTAAACATATACCTGTGGATTTTTCTTCATACATGCTCTTCACATACCCCGGCCAGACTGAGTTAATCCGTCCTCCGTTAAGTTACAAGAAGGGTTGGTTAAGAGTAAATGCAGATAAAACAGAACTGATGTTATCTAGGGCAGGTCGCAGTACCGGCGAAGCAGAAGGAGCGTAGCCATGTAAAGCATGCAACAAGGGTGTGGAAAGTAAGTCCTCTTTTCAATTCTGATGGCTCTGTAGCTATTTCTTCTACCGATAGAGCAGAAGACTTCATTCAGACTTTCTCCTCCAATTCCACCTTAGATGATTCTGGTGCTGATCCTCCATCACTTCCCCCCTCTGACTTCCTCACGGCTGACATTAAAATTTCTTCATTTAATGTTTTTTTCCTCCATCACAGGCCTCAATACTAACAAGGCATATGGGCCTGATGGGATCCCTCCAATTGTCCTCAAGAACTGTGCTTCTGTGCTTACACTCTGCCTAGGAAAACGTTTTCGCCTTTGCTTGTCAACTTGTACCTTTTCTTCTTGCTGGAAGTTTGGTCTCATTCAGCTTGTCCCAAAGAAGGGTGACCATTCGGCCAAGTGCCTTAACATCTTGTATTTCAAAAGTTTTTGAGTCTGTTCCTAACAAAGAAAAATTAAAGCACCTTTCCTATTACAGCTTCTTTCAGATCGTCAGTGTGGGTGCTTTCCAGGGACGCTGCATTGGCAATCTTCTCACCTAACTTTCAAATTCCTGGTCACCCTCCTTTCAGGATTTTGGCGAAAGCTTTGTCATTGCACTTGGCATCTCAAAGGCTTTCGATCGAATCTAGAACAAATTTTTAATTTCCAAACTGGCCACCTATGATTTCTATCTTTCTATCTGTGCCTTCATCTCTAGCTTCTTTCCTGATCATTCTATAGCTGCTTTTATAAACGGCCACCGTTCTTCTCCCACAGCTATCAATAGTGTTGTTCTTCAGGGTTCTGCCCTATCATCAGCTCTCTTCCATCTATTCATAAATGACCATCTAAGCTGTACATCTAACCCTATCCACTCATACTCTAATGACTCCATCCTTCACCTTTCAATTCGCTTCCCGCAGCACCCAGCTCAACAGGCACACCTAATGTCTGACTTGGCTCATATCTCTGACTGGAGTAAAGGTAATCTTGTTGTTTTTAATGCGTCACATTTTTCAGTTTCTACATCCTTCAACCCAAGAAATTCTTTTACAGAAGTATCCTCTAATTTTTTAAGAATAGCCAACTGAATCATGCATCATCTTGAAACATACTTAGGGTTTCCTTCTCTCGGGATTTATCTTGGAAAGATGATATTATCTCTGGCAAAATCTACTTCCCAGAGATTAGGTGTGCTAAGCCGAGTCTGTGCCTTTTTTACCCCTGCACAGTTGTTGGCTTTATACATGGGTTTTATTCGTCCGTGTTTAGAGTACAACTTTCATTTGTGGGGAGGCTCTCCACATACTGCTCTTCTGAACAAGGTGGAGTCAAAGGCTTTTTGTCTCATTAGCTCTCCTCCTCTTACTGGCTCCCTTCAACATCTGTCTCATCGCCACACTGTTGCATCTTTCTCTGCTTTTTATCGCTACTTCAGGGGTCACTGCTTCTCTGAACTGTCTGCTTGCATCCCTCCACCACTGCGGTGAGCGCGTTGCACAGGTCTAGCAATAAATTTCCACCCCCTTTTTTTTAACTAACTCTCGTAGCCCTTCATGTATGCAACAAATCAAATCTAGAATTGTCTCTCTCTGCATTTCCTGCTGCCTATGATCTCCAGTTTTTCAAATGCAGTGTGTCTAGGTATCTTGAAGTGAAGAAATATGAATTTGCCTCTCTGTTATCTTGTTGTTGCTTTTTCTTGGAGGAAACAATCTTGTGGGCTTCTGGCCGATAGTTCCCTTTCTCTTGCTTAAAAAAGTGGGTGCATAAGACATGTAACGGATTAGAGGAAGGCTGCAAAATAAAGTTGATAAGTGTGTGCGGGATGGAAAGGAGAACATACAGAAGCAGACAGAAGGGAAAAGATTATTGTTGCTGTAGAATCACTTGAGTGTGTGGAGTTGCTTTGTTATCTGAGGGATATGACATGTACTAGAGTTAGGGCTGAAGGTAGCCCGGTGGCAAGGGTGAGGGGTAGTTGGAAGAGGTTCAGGCAGTTGTTGCCGTTCATGACAATGAGAGATCTCTCTGTCTGTGCTATGGAGTTCTTGTATGCAGCATGTGTCAGGGGTGCAGTGCTGTACGGTAGTGAGACTTAGGCAGCAAGAGGTGAATATTCGAAGGCTGAAACGTGCAGAGATGAGAATTATTCGGTAGATGTGGAGTGTATCCTTGAATGGTAGACCTGTGGAGTTTGGACTGCGAATGGAGAGTTAAGAAGTAAGATGGAACTTGAATATATTAGTGTTGCGGTTACGGGGAGTAGATTAAGATGGCTGGGCATGAGGAGAGGGTTGAGGACGACTACTGGATGAGGAGAGTGAAAGGTGTGAACGTCAAAGGTAGAGCTGAGAAAGGGAGATCGATAATTATTTGAGATCATTGAGTGTGACATCAAGGGAAAGGGACTGAATAACGAGGCTACTAGAGATTAAGCAGCCTGCAGAGCCGCCATTAGGCGATCCAGGCCGACGGGTGGAATAATGTTAGTCTTCATAAACGAAAAAAATGCTGTGGTGCCCAAAATATATGGAGAAGTTTTTAACTCTCTCAGAATGGTGTCGTTGTCTATTCTTGTTATATTTATATAATTTAATTCAGCTTAGGGAAGGTCACTCTTTCTGATTGGGTTATTGAATGCTGTATTAAATCCCTCCTGTTCATAAATCAACCTTAAGGTTAATAAAATCGTTTGATGGAACCAAAAATAATTTATACGACACCTGACTGAAAGGGTCATGGTAGCTACTTAATCAACTCTTCCTTGATCCACTGCCCATCTATCAACCACATTGTCACGAATCAAATTCGCGACATTTTCCTTTTGTGAGAAACCACTAACTTTAGCGGAAAACTCACTGTGTATCGTTCAGTTAACTGTTTCTCTCTCCATTTCGATGGTATACTTTTTTCAAAACATTCGTCACTGTTTCAAAAGTGACCGTTCTCATGCACGTCATTAAGTGCTCTACTGAGTGATATTATTGCTTCTATATTGTTCGCCCCTGCTTGCCTCAACCGTTGGCCACACCTTCTTCTGGCTGTCCTGGGCATCCTACCCCACACATCGAATTTGGATGAGTCTTTTATATGTCGTGACGGAGTGTGGTTCTGTGTTCCAGTAGTAAGAGTGAGAGAGGTCTTCTAGCACCCAGACTCCACTAGACTACAGTTCTCCAGGCTCCCACCCTTCCTTGGTGATACGCTACATTGACCAGTAATTCCTTTTCGTATTTTCCTAGGTTTAAGAGTTTAGATTCTGAGTGAGCGAGTGAATGCGATCTCTTTATTTTGAATTCACTTTGAAATGTAACGTTAAATTTATTCCTTTGTAATCAATAAATTTAACAGTTCTTTTTCTTTGAGCTTAATGTAATGTAAACTCGTGTTTCATTTCTCCATAATTAAGCTTATTTCCCTTATAGCTCCTAGCTTGCATAAATGCATTGCTATTCATAACTGGTACTTAGGCCAGTCTTGTTGTATTAAGCTTAAATCCGTTGTGCCTTCTAGGAGTTAACTCATCAGCAAGGACCTGATATCAATAATAGTATTAGTTATTTATTGTCAGGGGTGAAGTCACTTTCTCCAGAGGCTAACAGTACTAATAAACAGCAATTGTGAGTAATTAGTCTCTGCTGTGTACTGTTGAGAAAATTTATAAATTCTCGTTCTGAGAGAATCGCCGAAGCAAGCCAGCATAAAGTAACCATTGCTTGATTTTAGCAAGACAATTCATTGTCCCTGCTCTTCAGTATTATTGAGAATTATCCTTTAATATTGCATTTATTTTAAAAACCCCGTGACACACATTTCATCAAAATCAAATAACAGCGTTTTGAGATATCTAGCACACACACACACACACACACACACACACACACACACACACACACACACACACACACACACACACACACACACACACACACACACACACAGAAACAAATGTATATGAATAAATGCATAACTTCTGTCCAGCTTTGTCGGCAAAGCTGACAATTATTCCTGGTTCGTTTTGAGATGGGCAATAGAAGTGGATTGTATGTTGAGTATTTTGTTATCAGGGGCGGGGTAATCGCCATTCTCATCTTATAATTAATAGAATGAACAGCCAAGGCCCGGGTCCCAACGCTCTTTATGGGACAAAAATGAACTGGAAAATGGGTGAATGAATTCTGATATCAGTAAAATACCCCCAGCATGTGATACACTAGGGAATCTAAGCAATCAAAACAACTGATTTTTTGTTTTACTTTAAATAGCACAAAAAAAAAATATGTACTTTAGCCCTTTCATAGCTGAAACTACTGTAGTATTCTAGTCCAGCCAACATTAGACAATTGTATTAAGCTGAGTGACATAGGATCATGAAAGTTAATCCTATTATCTACCATTAACTCTCTCATAACGATAAAACATTGTTATTCAGTTCCAGCTAACGCCAGGCGAGTTTTCTTCAGCTTAGAGTGTCATTGTTGCCTGAGAAAGTACTTTCACTATTAATACTCCCATGGCCGGAACAGCTCTATTTAACTATTTTATTTCAGCAAACGCCAGGCCAGTCTCTTCATATGAATGAGGGCAGAGGATCCTGAGAGCTTATATCCAAGGAAAAAACTCGCATCATTTTCATATTCAAGCGTAAAGGTTTAAGCCTTTCTTATAATGAGAACATGGCAGGAGGGCCAGTGATATCACGCTCAGTTTCATTTTGCACATGTGGTTCCTTGTTATCAGCCTCTGTCTCCTCCATTTAGACGTTGCTGTTGCTGTGAGTGGCCAAGAGCAGGACAGAAGCAGCGAAGCAGCGAGAGGTAACTGGGATAACTAGAATTAATACAGCGTTACAGATGACAGCGAGGAATAAAAAAAATGATGGAGCATTGAAACAGCGGTTGAGAATTAATGTATATAGTTCCTTACAGTGGGTAATACAAAGAGAGGAAACTAAGCAACAAAAAGTAAAAGAATTGCATTGAATACCCATGAAAGAGGGCTTGAAACAGCATAAACCATGTGTGAGTTTGGAAGTGTTGTGAATGGCCAAGAAAGACTATGGGAAACATTTAACACATTCTTTTTTTAGTAGCCGAGAACACAACTGGGGATAATTCTGTTGTTATATGTGGAAAAGAAATCAAACGGTAATAGTACGGGTGTTCTGAAATGCAAAGAAACCAACTACGAATAATGCAGTTATTTTGATTAGTCAAGAAAAACCTGTAGGAATCATATAATTTTTATGAGTGGCCAAGAAAACAACTTGGTAAAACATAGTTGTTTCGCTTGACCAAGAAAATGACTGGGAATAATATGGTTGTTCTTAATGGCCAAGATTGCAACTGGGAATACTGTAGTTGTGAATGGCCAAGGAAGCAACGGAGAATAATAACTTCTGTCAACGTCGCCAAGAAAACAGCTAAGATTCATTCAGTTATTTTAAGTTACGTAGTGCAAACGCAGAAATAATAGTCATTCTGTGTGGCCAGGCAAGCAAGTGGGACTAATGAATTCAGAATAATAACATAGCTCCGGGTGGCCAGAAAAAAGAAAAAAATGGGAAAACATAATCGTCTCAAGTTGCCTGAAAAGCAATTGGGAATAATATGATTGCTGTTAGTGGTGATGCAGCAAGACAGGCAGGGAAACAGCAGGAGGTAACTGGGAATTAATACAGTCTTGAGAGTTTTGCTCTTCTCTCCCTGTGGCCACGTCTACTCCCGTGTTCCGGCTGAATGAACTTTGTAAGAAGGCGAAATTGAATTTGCTGCTTTCGACCCAAACAAGTTTGGACTGGAGGGGTTAATGAAGCACATCATATGAGATTATGTCGGACACGTGTAAGGCCGAGAATGAAGTAAGAATCTAATATACAGTATATAACTCTCATGATCAGGACAACTAATGTATTTTATTCCAACTAATGCGAAACTGTTGTACTGTACTATATTTAGATGAAAATGAGCCATATGAGTCTGGATGTTAGTATTGATACCATTAACGTCTCACGGTTGGGAGAACTCTAGCATTTAAATATTCCTTTAAGGCAGATTTTATAAAGCTGACAGTGAGTCATAGCAGACTGAGAGTAGTAATTTTCGTGTCATTATTTCCGGAATCATTAACGCACCCGTCTAGCAACAAACTCATCCCTTTTCTGTCCTACTCTCTAATGCAAGAGTTAACCGTTACTCCCAGTCCTTCATTTATGCAACAGGTCAACTCTGGAACTGTCTCCCTCTGTCTGTGTTTCCTACTTCCTACGATCTCCAGTCTTTGAAACGCAGTGTGTCTAGGCATCTCGAAATGAACGGATCTTGAATTTGACTCTCTTTTCTATTGTTTTTGTTTTTTTCTTGGAGGGAACTGTTTGCGGACTCAGCCTTTGGTTCATTCTTCCTTGCATAAAAAAAGTCAAGTATTTTATTACAGCTAAAACCGAAGAATTGCATTCAGCTGAAAGTGAGTTGCAGGAACTCGGGTGTTAGTGTGGCCAGTATTCCGAGGTTTTGTTACGACATGCGTTGACGTGAGTGGACTATAAACTTTTAAATTAAACAGCACCTTTAACTTTGCCATAAGTATCTTACCAAACTAGCATTAATTTTTACAAAAATGCCTACAATCTGATGGCTTATTTTCATTATATTATTGCAACCTACAGTTGATATTATTCAGGCTAGAAGAGACTTTTCGAAATAACAGAATTAAATATATTTCTCATAAACCTTTTCAGTACGCAAGCACCGAAGACAGAATAAATATGTACGTCATCGGAGAGAAGAGGTTAATATGACCGATGTTCCGATGCTTTGTTACCACAGGTATATGGACGAGACTTGAATTTAGACCTTGAGTTAACTTTCTTATAATCACGATAACTCTAGCATTATATTCTACCCAAGAGAGTAAGAAAAAATGCCTAATTGTTAATGTGATTGATGTTCCGAGGGTTTGCTATACAATTTGAGCGGGAAATGGAATTTAAGATCGTACTATCAAAACTGAGAACGGAAGGTGTGGACAAGTCTCTAGGTTAGGACGATAATTTTCGAAGCGCGTAACACGTCACACCGACCTGTATCGTTGCTGAATACGTTCTGTAGGGTGACATGCAGGTTGGTCTCACCTAGCAATTAACACATAGGCAACACTTTGCTGTTGCAGCTCTCCATCTGGCCAAGCACATGTCCCCTACCTTCCTGCACACCTATCAAGCCAATAACGCTTCCCCCCCACCCCTCTGCATAACATAGAGTCATTACAACTTTAAAGATAACATAGGAAATCATCATCATCATCGTCATCTCAACTATCACCACCATCATTATCATCATCATCATCTCAATAAACCATCATCGTCATCATCATCATCGTCGTCTCCACTACCACCTCCATCATCATCATCATCATCACCACTACCACCACCATCACTACCATCATCATCATAATCGCTATCATCATCATCGTTGCAACTCTCCATCTGACCAAGCACATACCCACCCACCTCCCTGCACACCTAACCAAGCGCATATCGGCCCTCACCCCACCCCTTCTGTATAGCACAGACACTAAAACTTAAAATTTTCTGTAGTTTTCCATGGTAAAAATTAACCTGATTCCTTCAGATTCCTTGCGCAGAGTGCAATGAAGTCTCTGATTTTTTTTTCTTTTTACTTTTTCATTATTAAGAAAATAAGACACGGCATTCTACCTATCATTAGGCGCCAATTCACTGTAAGACACCTAACTATGTTAAAAGTTCATGACTATAGTTAATACTTTCTGAGTTTTGATTTGGAAACGAAATCTGTCTTTTTGCTTTTTCATTATTAAAAAAAAAAAAAAACTACTTGGGACACAGCTTTCTACTTGTCAAAAAGCACCAATTCACTATAAGACACATAACTAGGCTATGTGAAATTTTATCTATCTATCTATCTATTGCCAGACGCCTCAATCCCGTTTGGGGTGGCCACAAACAAATCGCCTCCAAGTCGCCCTGTCCCCCGCCATTTCACTACCCTGCTCCCAACTCACACCCCCCTCTCTCATATACCTCTCCACCCCATCCCTCCATCTCATCCTCGGTCTCCCCCTCCCTCTTCCACCCTCCACCTCACTCACATACACTCTCTTCGTCAGTCTTTCACCCTCCATCCTCTCCACATGGCCAAACCACCTCAGTGTGTTCCTCACAACGCTTCCTATCACATCCACATCAACACCACAACGCTCCTTTATATCCTCATTCGTCAGCCTGTCTCTCCACGTGACTCCACAAGCTCCTCTTAAATAACTCATTTCCACTGCTCTCACTCTTGACTTGTGTCCTTCCAACAACGTCCAAGCTTCACTTCCGTACGTTAGAGTTGGTATCACAATACTGTCATGTAGTAACTTTTTTACTTCCATGCTCACTTCCCTGTTTCTTATCACTGCTTTCAAGGAACCAGCAACCTTTCTTCCCTGCTGTACCCTTTCAAGCACTTCACCCTCCAAACCTCCATCCTTACTCATCACACTACCCAAATACTTAAACGTACTCACATTTTCCAATTCCTCACCATCCAACCTCGCTATACATTCACTGACTTCACCTCTCTCAAAGACCATCACTTTACTCTTCCCTACATTCACCTTTAGGTTCCGTTTCTTACACACTCTCTCAAACTCATCCACCAAGCCTTGCAGCTCCCCTTCATCTTCACTCAACAACACAGTATCATCTGCAAACAACAGTACAGGGAGTTTCCAAACACTATGGTAAATACTTTCTGAGGTTTCCTCCAGAAACGAAATTTCTACTCCCTGCCAGCCGCCCGGCTGCCCTGCCACCCAACACTATGGACGGACACCAGTGATAACAATACCCTCCTCTGACTTTGCAGGTGGAGGGTAAAAAATTCCACAGATGACCGTCAAAAATCAGGGATTTACACCTTCGCACACCCAGTTTTACACAGCCAGTCACTAGACTCTTGTTCATGATCAGGGCATTTCTAGTACCGTATTTTACACCACCTGGTGTTAAACTATTTTATTCAGCTGCGAGTAAGTCGTAGGAGAGAAAGTGTCAGTGTGACCGACGTTCCCTAGGTAATGTTGCAACATGTATAAAGGCAGACTTGAATTTAGGCTCTTATTTATGCCTCATGATCAGGACAACCCTAGTATTATTCCAACTAACATTAGATCATGTTATTTACCTGAGTGAGGCATACGAGTCTGAGTGTTAATACTGGCAACACTAACGTTGGTTCCATTAACCTTCATTTTAGGTACTACCCTAATATTCTATTCCAGCTACAGCCAGATAATTCTATTCAGCAGAGTGACCTCTGTTCCCGGAGTCTTTTGCAACTTAAATTCTTGTACCACATTCTGTCTCTCCACTTCCTAAGTCTTTCCTCTGAGAACCTCTCATTCTCCGTGTTCAGCAACATGTCATCAGTATACAACACCACACATGTGAATTCAGTTCCGAAGTCACATGAGAGAGCTTCAAGCACAATTGTAAACAATAATGGGCTTATAACTGATCCATGATGCACATCAACGTTCATAGAAAACTTAATCACACAAACTAACGTTCACATTCACATGGATGCGAGCACCCTCATGTATTGCTGTTGCCACTCCAACCAACCACGCCTCAATCAAAAGCTTTCTCATTGTCCAACTTATCGCCTTCCTCGGCACTCTCCCAAAAACTTTTTAGAAAATATAACTCCTCCTTTATAGTTTTCCTGAAATTGTCAGATAATGAGTTTCTTTGCCGAGATAAACCCAAACTACATAATGTCATCAGTGTTCACTATCTTCCTTCCAAGACTAGCAGTAACCTCCATTATCTAATCCAAATGCTTTATGCTCATAAAAAAATTTACAGATTAAATAAAGCAGGAAATGGTGATCATATCAAGGTAGCCATAACCGCGAAGCTGGAACAAGTGCCGGATGGAAGTTGAAAAAAAAAAAAAAAAAAAAAAACGCTACCGTATTGGATGGATTAAGAGGGCACTGATGAGACTGATGATGTATGAAATAAAGGGCAATGGGGTGATGGAAGTAAGCACATTTGTTATACATCTTTGGGCCTATATGTCAGAATTTTTAACTTTTTTTTTTTTTTTTTTTTTATGTCATGTCAGAACAGCAGCATTTCATAATCAAGTGCATATTTGTCTCTCTATCAATCTCTCCATCAAAACATCTATACATTTATAGGTATGAGAGGAAACAGTGAGTGGAAGAGAAACTGAATTCTCCAATTTTACTAGAGTTTCTGACTACACAGACACATCTGAGACATTTATAACCCGTAAATTCCCTCCCCTTTTCTTGTGTCGCATCCCTACTGGCTGTTTCTAGGAAAATTCCGTCATCGTACCCCACCTCTGACTACGACATTAGCGCTCTATTTGTCCTATACCTGCAAAGGCTGAAACATCCCTTCCTGTGGCTGGTTACACTTTTCACACAAATGTGAGCTGCTTCCAACATTCTTTCCTATTGTTTATTTAGATCTTTCTCAATGACTTCAACTTCTTCCCACCTGTTCTGGTATCATTTTGTCCATTCCTCGTCCTGTTTCTTCTATGTACTGTTCGTATTAGAGCATCCACTGTATGGTATGCTGTATACTGCATTATTCTCATTCTTACATACTCTCTTTTGTTTTGACTATTTTTCCTGTTTTACCTCCTGAGGATGCTGCGATCCTGAGGTCTGCCTTCTTTACGAATAAGTACTTGTTGATAGCCGAAGCTTTAGCTGAGGTGAGGACAGATAAATATCTTGTACTTGCATCGTTTAATTGAACATTGCCATTACTTTTTTTTTTTTAAATATCAATTGCTTTTCTCTTTAATTTTAACAGCATGCATACCGGTAAGCATAACTTCTTAAGGACTCTTGAATATAAATCATTCACATTGTTTTACACTGTCGGTTTATTTCAAATTTTGGTGTCCTTATACACGATTACAAAGTCAACGTAGAAATATCTGTACCAAGTCACACCTCTACCAATGATTCTCCTATAGTAGTCGTCCTCTATTGCTTCCATATACAGGCAAGCCATGACGGCAGAAACAGGCAAGCCCACGGCTAGAACCTTATGTTGCCTATATTCCTCTCGAATGAAAGTAAATGATCCGAATTTTACATACGTTGATATTAGATCTATGTAGTAAGATCATGGTAATGGTACCTCCTCGTCTTTGATGTTTTTCACTGCTCTTCATACTGTTTGCATGGCTCCCTCTGTCGGTACATTGGTGAAGAGTGAATTTACGTTGTAGCCTGCCATTTTCTTAAGTTTTACGATAAAGTCCACTGAATTTCTTAGAAGCGCACCACATACAGTAGTCAGGGATTTAGATAAGGCTTAGCTAGTATTGATAAACGTAGTTGAGGGTTTGATTAGATGGAGGGATTGTAGATGTATCATAGATTAGTCTTCCCCTCTACCATCAGTGGAGTGTAACGTGGGCCGCTGCTAGTAAAATCGTGCATCGTTGTGTAGAGTGAATAGGTAGGTCTCTCTTTTTCTCACCTTCCCCCCCTCTATGTATCATAAGCGAGGTGAGTTACAGAGAACTCTTGAGTTACAGAGTTTACTGCGGACAGTTATATCGAAATGTGATTGACAGCATAAAGTCACGTGACGGCAAACCTCCTAGTTGACCCTATCTCCTGCCTTCTGCCCTCAGTCGTACTCTCAGGCTCTCTGAGTATGCTCCCCGAAATCTGAGAATATATACGGTTCGGTGGGGATGTAGTGTCTGGTAGGATTCCATGGCTAGTTTCTATGATCTCAGGAAAGTGGCTCTGTCTAGTTAACCTGTTCGTATCATGAAATTCTTGTATCATCTGGACTACAAAGAGATTATTTGAGATACACTATGTGTTAAGACATTCTTGATGGTCTGGGACAACAGGATTGTGGATATATATTTTTTTAAGCTAGGAAGAAGGAACGAAAGGCCATGAGCCCGCAATAACTGTTCCTTCTAAGAGAAAAACAAAATACAAGAGACCCAGATTCAAGATCCGATCATTTTGAGATGCCTGGACACACAACATTTGAAAAACTGGAGATCGTAGGATGCTGGAAATACAGACAGAGGTAGACAGTCCCAGAGTTGACCTGTTGCATAAATGAAAGGCTGGGAGTAATGGTCAACTCTTGCATTAGAGAGCTGGACAGAAAAGGGATGAGAGTTTGCTGCTACACGGGTGCTATGCACCCGTCGTACAGATAGAGCAATGCAAGTGGACAGTTCAGAGGAGCAGTGACCATTGAAGTAACGATAGAAAAGATATAAAGATGCAACAATGCAGCGAAGAGACAGAGGTTAAAGGGAGCCGGTAAGAGGAGGAGAGTTAATGAGACAAAAAGCCTTTGACTCCACTCTATTGAGAAGAGCTGCGTGTGGGGAACTTCCCCACAAATGCGAGATGTACTCCACATAGGGGCGGATAAAACCCGTGTATAGAGTCAACAATTGTGCAGAGGTAAAGAAGGAATGGAGTAGGCTTAGCACACTTAATCTCTTGGAAGCAGATTTTACAGGAGATGTAATATGATCTTTCCATGATAAGTCCCAAGTGAATGAAACCCCATGCATTTTCAAGGATGATGCAGGATTAAGTTGACTATTATTAATCATTAGTGGGTACACCTGCGGAAGATTTTGTCGGGTTGATAGGTGTAAGAACTGAGTCGTTGATGCATTAAAAACAACCAGATTATTTTTACCCCAGTCAGAGATACGAGCCAAGTCAGACATTAGGTGTGCCATAGCCTCATCCCTTGTTTGTTGAAGTAACTGCTGAGATGGACGTTGCAAGAATGGAATGGAAAGGTGAAGAGTGGAGTCATCAGCATACAAATGGATAGGGTTAGATGTACAGCTTAGAAGGTCATTGATGAATAAAAGGAAGAGAGTTGATGATACGACAGAACCCTGAGGAACACCACTATTGATAGATCTAGGAGAAGAACGATGGCCGTCTACAACAGCGGCTATAGAACGACCAGACAGGAAGCTAGAGATGAAGGTACAGATAGAAAAGAAACCATAAGAGGGCAGTTTGGAAATTAAAGATTTATGCCAGACTCGATCGAAAGCCTTTTGAAATGTAAAGTGCAATGGCAAAGCTTTTGGCAAAGTCCCTAAAGGAGGATGACCAGTGCCCGTATTAATAAAAACTCCTAGGAGTAAAAGTTCCTCTCAAAGTGAAATTTGGCTCCTAACTTCTAGAAGTACTCCTAAAAGTTACTTTCAGCTCCTAGGTTTACTCGTAAAATTGCTAAAAAATAAAAGTCCTCCACAAGGACTTTTAAGGAGTTAGGAGGGCTTTTAGCGACAGTAATCACAGTAGCTGAGTCCCTCAAACACCAAGAACCAAGACAACATAGACCATGGCTGACCGACACCACCCACCACGCTTAAATTTTCGAGCTCGGAAGGATGCATTCATGGAATATGATGATCAAGAACTTGTAAGAAGGTACCGTTTCGATCGTGAGGGCATTCTGTTTTACTGATTTAGTGAGAAATGTACTGGAAAGGCCCACACATCGAAACCATCCTCTCACATCCGAGATGAAAGTGTTGATACTATTAAAGTACCTTGCAACTGGAAAAATGCAGCATGTGATGACTTTGGACCATCGCAGCCACCAGTGAGCAATGTAATAACGGAAACACTCTATGCTCTAACTGCTCCACACATTGTTAAGAGGTTTGTTAAGGTCCCTCGTACACTCCCTCCGTCCAGATTCTCCTGAATTTTTCTGCAGCCGTGGAATCTTGAAATTGTGCCATTGTTGACAGTCACTGTACCATGTACACACAATGCCCCGATGGTAGCAGGTATGATCACCTGACCACACGATGTGTTTACATTTTATCCATTTTATCGACATTCGTAAAGAATCATAATATATGATCAAATAGATGTTGTTTCTATATATAAAAGCTAGTTTTTCATTTTTAAACTACGTACTGATACTCTAAGGCTTTGTAGTGGTAATTTTTAAAATATATTAAGCAGAGATTCTTTGTGTTGGTAACACTTCATGGTAGGAGCGAAATTACTACTACGAGTCCTCCTAGAAGGAACTTTTAGAAGCAACTCTCAGCTGCAACCACTTTTAGTAGTAATTTTAGGAGTACTCCTAGAAGTTTTTATTAATACAGGCACAGGTGTCTGAAAGGTAGGTGAGAAGATCGCCAGTGGAGCATCCCTGACGGAACACATACTGACGATCAGAAAGATGATTGTGATAGGAAAGAAGCTCTAAAATTTTCCGATAAAAGAATTGACTCAAAAACATTTGAGCTACAGGATGTTAAAGCAATTGGACGATAGTTAGAGGATTGGGAATGGTCACATTTCTTTCGGACTGGCTGAATGATAGCAAACTTCCAGCAAGAAGGAAAGTTACAAGTTAATAGACAAAGGTGAAAGCATTTGCCCAGGCAGGGTGTAAGCACAGAAGCACAGTTCTTGAGAACAACGGGAGGGACTCCATCAGGCCCATGTACCTTCTTAGTATTGAGGCCAGTGATGGCAGAAAATACATCAGCTGATGAAATTTTAATGTCAGCCATGAGGAAGTCAGAGGGGTGAAGTGATGGAGGAACAGCACCGAAATCATCTAAGGTGGAACTGGAGGAGAAGTCTGAGAAAAGAGATCTGCTTTATCAGTAGAAGAAATAGCTACAGAACCATCAGAGTAGAAAAGAGGAGGAAAGGATGATGAGGTAAAGATGTTAAAAAGGTTTCTGGCAAGGTGCCAGAAGGAGTGGGAAGAATTCGATTGGAGAGTTGAGAGCATTTAGTACAGATGAAATTATTTTTATCAGAGCGAAGAACAGACTTAGCACGCTTCCTGGCAGAAACGTAAAAATGATGTGATTCAGGGGTGTGTTCGCTCTGGTACCTTTTATATGCCCTCTTCTTGTTGTGGACAGCATTAGAACAAGTGCAATTAAACCAAGGCTTTCTTGCATTAGTCAAAGGACATTAGACAGGAATGTATGCTTCCATGCCCGAGAGAATAACCTCCGTAATGAGCAAGGCACACTCGGATGGCTCCCGGCCATGGAAGCAATAATCATTCCCGTGAAAATCAAAGAAGTACTGCCTGAGGGCCTCCCAATCCGCAGCTCCAAAGTGCCACAGACGACGTTTCTTTGGAGGGTCCACAGACTGTACTGGAGAGATAGGATAGGTTAAGGTGATAAGGTTGTGATTGGAGGAGCCCAACGGAGAGAAAAGATTAACAGTGTAAGCAGAAGGATTAGTTCTAAGGAAGAGGTCAAGTATGTTGGCGCTCTCTCCAAGGCATTCAGGGATGCGGGTAGGGTGCTGTTCAAGTTGCTCTAGGTCATTAAGGATAGAAAAGATGAAGGCTTGTTCACCAGGTGGATCAGTGAAAGGAGAGGAGAGCCAAAGGTGTGGTGAACATTGAAATCTCATAGAATGGAGATTTCAGAGAAAGGAGAAATGGACAGAATGTGTTTCATCACAGAAGTAAGATAGTCAAAGAAGTTTTGATAGTCAGTATAATTAGGGGATAAGTAAACAGCGCAGATATATTTAGTCAGAGAATGACAGGAAAGCCGAAGCCAAAGTGTTGAGAATTCAGAAGCATCAAGTTCAGGAACGCGAGAGCAAGATAAGTCATTGCGTATAAATACACAACAGTCACTTTGTCTTTGAAATGACTATAGAGAAAGTAGGAGGATACAGAGAAGGGTTTGCTGTCAATTGCCTCAGACAGCTGAGTCTCAGTTAGAAAAAGAAGGTGAGCTTTAGAGGAGGAGAGGTGGTGCTCAACAGAGCGAAAATTAGAGGAAAGGCCACGAATGTTGCAGAAATGAAGGAGTCAGACAGTGGTTCCAGGGAGCTCAATTCGTCACCGGGAGAGGGGCGGAAGGTGGGGGCATTTATGGTCCCCCCCCCCCTGGGGACTCCGAGGCTGAGTGTTGTGTAGCCATGATTTTTTTTATTTTTTTATTTTTTTTGGAAAAAGGAGTGTAGTGTGTACTTGTTCATGTAGTTTGGTGTAGATACTTAGAGCAACTTGTATTGGAGAGCATGCTGGTCTACCCTCTGTGTTACTGAGACACTGAAAAAGTTCAGTAAAAGGGGATGGTCAGAAACTAGTCCTGAGGGCTGATGAAACGGGAGCTCCAGCTCTCCTTGTCATCAACTTTCCATCCACCTTGGGAGTAATGCCTGCTTGACTGGTGCTAAAGTCTACTTCTCATATGTATTGTCATTTCCAAGTGAGAAGCTGTGTATATCTCCAGCAGACTCTACTTACTGCCCATTGTGATACGAGATATATACAGTACTATAGTGCCTATAATGCCTACACTAGCCTCGTAGCCAGCTTGTAGGGGGCAATCCCAATGCCAAATGTTATAGGCCTCATTGAAATGTCCTCCACGTGTACTTTCGGTAGACCTCTCATACTTGAGGGACGAGGATTTCTTTCACCTAGGCTTAGCAACTTCTTCCCTTTCCCTGACCGTTTAAGTATTATTCTTGGTCCGATAATGAATTTATTAGATTCACTCTCTTAATATCCTTTATATTTCATTTCTTATGCAAAATGACGACTCATCGCGGTGATTATTCTTTCAACGTATTCACCTTTGTTCAAAATAACAGCTCCACCACCTGTCTGATGCAGTTATCACTTTTCATTTTTATCTAGTTCACTCAGAGCAATTCTAGGACGTCCTGGTAATCCATATCTATATATTAATTAGAAACAGATACAGATATTCATATGTGCAAATTATTAAAGACCAGAAGGCGGCGACATGCTGACGTCAGGCGAGTATTCTTGATTTACTGATGTGGAGTTCCAGGGTAATCAAATCCTCGTCTTCAGATAAAGCCAAAATTTATACGATACTAACGTTAACAAGGTGTAAAATATATATATATATATATATATATATATATATATATATATATATATATATATATATATATATATATATATATATATGCAAACTAACCACAGGAGAAATGAAGGGAGCGACAGTGAGTACTTTCATATATTACATCTTCAGACAGAGTGAGACAGATATGTAAAGGGTAGAGGTCTTTTATGCACACCCGCAGCAGGTAGTGGTACACAGAACAATGGATGACCTGAATTTTTACCTGCGGCTTAACTTATGGTCACCTGTAGCAGGGTGTGGAACACAACAAAGGATGACCTGAATCTAAAAATGCACGTGACAAAGGAGGAGGGAATAGTAGGGGAGGAAAGGGGAGTGGAAGGGAGGGGGAAGGGGAAGGGGAGGAGGGGAAGGGGGAAGAGGAGAGGTGGGAGGGAGGAGGGGATAAATACTGCTGCTTAACTTAAGACCTAGAGGATTAATGCTTGGTGTGTCCCACACAGGTGTGACTACACCACCAGGAGATGACAGGGAACAATCACGTGTTAGTCTGGGGGATACTGCTTGAAAATTAATTCAGTTAACAATTTATCACATTTAAAATGACCATAGCTCATGTTTACATTGTTTTCATATGTGCCAGAAATTAGACAAGATTCTATTACATTTCTTTCATCTAAGCTTTTTGATCTTGCTAGAATCTTGGAGTCTGTCCAGTCAATATGGTGATCACTGGATGCTTTGTGCTGAAATAAACCACTACTCTGGTGGGTTGTCCTTGCACTGTATTTATGTTGTGAGATTCTAGTTTCCAAATCTTTTCCAGATTGTCCTATGTAAAAATGATTCAGAGTATTGGAAAGAAGCTAAAATATCCACAAAGCATACTAACTCAGTGCCACAATACAGCCAAGAAACGATTCCTTGAAGGGAAAACTAACAAGCCAGATCGCCAGAACATTCAAAGAACCCTTGTCCTCCCCTTCCATGAAAATTTTCTTGATGTTGTTCACATACTGAGGAAACTCAATGTACAAGTAGTATTCAAATAAGAGAACACAATCAAAAAAACCCTCATCAAGAACAGCCCTTTCATTTATTCAGGCGTTGTTTACAAAATCCCGTGCAAAAGCTGTAACAAATTTTACATAGAACAATCTAGAAAAGATTTGGAAAATAGAATCTCACAACATAAATACAGTGTAAGGACAGCCCAACAGAGTAGTGGTGTATTTCAGCACAAAGCATCCAGTGATCACCATACTGATTGGACAGTCTCTAAGATTCTAGCAAGATCAAAAAGCTTAGATGAAAGAAATGTAATAGAATCTTGTCTAATTTCTGGCACATATGAAACGAATGTAAACATGAGCTATGGTCATTATAAGTGTGATAAATTGTTAACGGAATTAATTTTCAAGCAGTATCCCCCAGACTAACAAGTGATTGTTCCCTGTCATCTCCTGGTGGTGTAGTCACACCTGTGTGGGACACACCAAGCATTAATCCTCTAGGTCTTAAGTTAAGCAGCAGTATTTATCCCCTCCTCCCTCCTCCCTCTCCCCTTCCCCCTTCCCCTCCTCCCCTTCCCCTTCCCCCTCCCTTCCGTTCCCCTTTCCTCCCCTCCTATTCCCTCCTCCTTTGTCACGTGCATTATTAGATTCAGGTCATCCTTTGTTGTGTTCCACACCCTGCTACAGGTGACCATAAGTTGAGCCGCAGGTAAAAATTCAGGTCATCCATTTTTATGTGTACCACTACCTGCTGCGGGTGTGCATAAAAGACCTCTACCCTTTACGTATCTGTCTCACTCTGTCTGAAGACGTAATATACGAAAGTACTCACTGTCGCTCCCTTCATTCCTCCTGTGGTTAGTTTGCATACATATCTTCACGGTGAAGTGAAGTCTCTGCAAATATATATATATATATATATATATATATATATATATATATATATATATATATATATATATATATATATATATATATTCACACAAACACGCGTGTGTCCATTTTAATGCCTTCATCATCCTGTAATTCTATGAACATAAATTTCATAAGTCCAAGATTTAAAGAGTGAATTTAGTGAAGGAAATTTATGCTTATTTTTGTGAATATATGTATCTGAGGTACATTAATATTTAAGCGGCTTTCATCCAGGAGGCAAGGAAATTTATTCTTATATTTTGCCTTCACATGCAAGTCGTTCCCAGAGATCTCAGGAGCTTCATTTGTGCGCTGACTGCAGCTGTCTGGAAGCATTTCTATTCCTGTGCGTGGCCAAGGAAAATGTATCTCTTGCATTACCTTTTCATTTTCCATTTACTACCGGAGCAGAAGCAACGAATGTAACCCCTTCAATTGGTGGCGTATTTGTGTAGTTTATTCTTTCTACCTTCATGAGAGTTGTACTATAATTACAAAAGATATCAAATACTGAATCGGCTGATGATTGTCGCATCAAACCTATCCAGTTCTATAAGTTTGGTAAAAGCAAAAAAAAAAAAAAGAAAGAAAAGAAAGAAAAGAGCGGAAAAGAAAAAAAGAGGGTGGGGAAGAAAAAAGTTTTGAAGCAGTATGAATAAAATGAACTGACACACACACACACACACACACACACACACACACACACACACGCACACGCGCGGGCGGGAGCATCAGGACTCGTTCAATTAATGTCTTTAGTGTGGTGTGATATGTGAGGGTGATTTTTTGTGGTGTGGTCTGAGAGGATGGCTTGGAAGTTAAAAGGTGTACTGCAGTGTGGTTGGTGTGACTAAACTCGAGTCTCTAAATTCCGGAACTGAAGCACCTCACTTTGGAAAAAACTGCTAGTTAAAAAACGGACAGAACCATTCCTAGAGATGTTCCCAGAGACTGTAAATATAAACGTGTTATCGGACCAAAGTGATCAACCCTTCACTATGATGACGCCTTTTTACCAGCTTCTTGAGACGGCAGGTGTGTGAGAGCAACGCATATTGCTTTTGTGTCTATGTTGTTGCGATTGTTTTTTTGTTTTTTTTTATAGAAAGCTTCAAGAAAGACCGTATCCAACACTTACACTGACACTGTTGAACCTTTATGGGTGCGAATGACCTGAATGACTTGAATGACCTGAATGACTTGAATGACCTGAATGACTTGAATGACCTGAATGACTTGAATGACCTGAATGACTTTGAATGACCTGAATGACTTGAATTACCTGAATGAGCTTGAATGACCTAACTGAATGACCCGAATGAACTTAAATGACCTGAACCGGTCTAACTGAACCTGACTTGTCTCAAGTGAACTTGAACTGACGAAACTGAATCTGAATGGCTCTCAGCGAACCAAACTCGACCTGACTAAGCCTGAATGGATGCAACCGACCTATTGGCCCGGGATGATCTGATTGTGTTTGACTAGACGCGAGTGAACGTGAATTATCGTGAACTGCAGTAAACTAGCCTAATATGATCTGACTCGGCCGGAATGGATGGAGCTGGCCTGAATGAACGTGATGTAATATTGATGAACTTGAATGAGACGCGTTGGCTCCTGACAGTTGCAAGAATGGAATATAAAATACGTCACTGTACAGAATGGACTGCCTTTCCAGTCCCATGACTTTTCTTTTTCTTTTTCTTTTTTTTTTTTTTTTGGTATAAGTTTCACTGCTTTCAGACGATTTTATTCACATTAAGAAAGGCTTTTTGGTACAAAGGACATGTGGGCATCATACCGGTAGTTATCACTGACTCAGCTGCAAAAGAACACTCTTATGACAAATGAAATTAACTTAAGGCAGTAAGAATAAGCCAGCAGAAAACATCACACGATTCAAGAGAAAACAACCTTCACCCCAGTTTAAAAAGTAAAAGAAACAACTGCTACCAGACTACTCGATGGAGGCAATATTTAAGCTCTCAGTTTGGGAAGTCACTTCTAACATGGACCATATAACTTTGTGGAATGTAACAGAAAAATACGTCATCGGAGTGAAGAGGTTAATCTTAGGAATTCACAAAGATTCCACGTCTTCACCGCATCTTTGATGTAACTCGATTTTTTTGCAAAAGAGAAACACTTCTCATGCAGTTGCTTTATTCACAAGTCTTTTCCTGCCTCTTGCCAAAAGCACAGGAGGCTCGTGAAAAGTCGATGTACTCCTTGTACGAATTCCATAATGGGTGTTTTGCCCGTATTTACACACACACACACACACACACACACACACACACACACACACACACACATACACACTCATGCAAACCACACAAACCCTACAGTCCGACCTAGGTGGTCTGGCAATGAACCATTCAGTACGATTATTTTTTTTCCACGTTATTGTCACTACAGCCTCGTTATTTCATTCAGCTGAAGGACTTTTTCTAGTGAAGAGATTTTACTTCTTCAGACCGATGACTTATTCTTATATAAAATTCTTTCTGCGTCCAAAAGATTTTATTGATTCTGGAGAGACCAACTGTAGTGGCGGAATTGGAAGGATACTTCAGTTAACACTACACAACGTGAGTCTTATCTCAGAACTGAATGGAGTTGTCTGATGACAGCAAAATATATACCGTATAAAGTACAGTATGTCACCGCATAGAAGGGGTTGAAGTCCATAATGAACCTCTCTGGTTTGAAAAGTCTCTCACAATCTGAATAACGATGTCCACAGGTAGTAAGATTAGACTAAGGTATAAGTCACTGGAGTGAAAAACAAGAAAAAAACAAAACTATCAAGAAAGGATCCAACATGTGGACCACGGTAGATTCATTTCCCTTGTGTTCACAACGTCAGGTGGCATGGGTCCACAGGCGGAGAGATTCTACTCGAGACTGGCAGAGGTTCTTTCTGACAAGAAATATCAACCTCAGAGTTCTGTTATGGCCTGGATGAAATGTCCACAGTCATTCTCCATAGTGAGGTCTGCACTCCTATACCTCAAGGGCAAAAGATCATCTGCCCTCAGGCCTGCCTCTCTGGCGAGTATGGATTACAAAGCTACTGTGGTCAAGAGTCGCATAGACCAGGAAATCCAATAGATCAGTGTCTTTATTAGCACAGTAATATTAATGAAAAAAGTAATAGAAGTAGTTGTATATGGTTGGTAACCACAGTCATTCGAGTGTTCAGGGCCAACGGATTGTATTATGAGGGTTAGTGTTAACCTTCACATTACAACTCCAAATATATTATTAAGACTGGTTTCAATCTTCACAATATAAGTTCCAAGTATATGGAGGCGATATTTTGTTAAAAAAAGTAAACAGCAGCAGCAGCAGCGGTAGTAGTAGTAGTAGTAGTACTAGTAGTAGTAGTAGTAGTAGTAGTAGTAGTAGTACTAGTACTAGTAGTAGTAGTAGTAGTAGTAGCAGTAGAAGTAGTACTGTTACTACCACCAGTACCACAACCACCACTACTACTACTACTACTACTATTATTATTTTGTAATTCTTTCAAATCGTCATGCTTATTGCAAGATTGAATATGCAGTTTCGATGTTTTCTCTTGGTGCACAGGAAGTAACTTCATATTTACCTTATTATAAAATGGTAATATAACACTCCTACAATTTCACCCAGAGCCATCCCTCTCTGAAATATACCATCAGTATCTTCAGCTCTGCAACACAATATCGTATTTCCATTAGTACGAGAGCTTCCATTAAGCTATGTAAAGTCGCCTGAAAGTTTGAAGCATAACTGTTATAATGAAACAATGTTATCGCTCAAAAAAGGTCTAGCACACATTGTGAAAACACACTTCTGTCTTTGAGATGAATGATTCACAAAGATGCCAAGTCAGGTAAGTGTTGTACTCTAAGTACTGAAATGATTAATGGAGACTAATCTTAACCTATTCTGCAGAAAATATCTTTTAGTATATGAAAGGAAATAATCTGACGTTACCAAAAATGATGCTAATTATTGATGTCACTGTATCGAAAGAGTTCATGGAGATTACTTCTAACCTATTCATTGAATGACTAAACTTAATCATCTGAAGACTATCTGTCTATCTATCGCCAGACGCCTCAATCCAGTAAAGAGTGGCCACAAACAAATCGCCTCCATGTCACACTGTCCCCCCCCATATCATTGCCCTCCCACCAGCTCATACCCCCCTCTCTCATATACCTCTCCACTCCATCCCTCCATCTTATCTCTGACCTCTCCCTCCCTCTTCCCCCCTCGACCTCACTCATAGTCTCGCTTTCCATCCTCTCCACATAGCCAAATCACCTAAGCATATTCGTACTAACACTTGCTATCACATCCACATCACGATGCTCCTTCACTTCTTCATTTGTTAGTATGTCTATCCATGTAACTCCACATGCTCTTCTCAAAAAACTCACTTCCACTGCTCTCACACTTGACTAGTGTCTATTCAACAAGGTCCAAGCTTCACTTACATACGTTAGAGTTGGTGCCACAATACTGTTATGCAGCGACTTTTTTACTGTCATGCTTACTTACATATTTCTTATTGCAACAGTACTTTCAAAGAACCAGCATCTTTTCTTCCTTGTTCCACCCTTTCAACCACTTTACTTCATCTGAAGTCACTGAGAATAAAAGAATAGATGTCACCATGATAGACTGGTTAACAGAGACTGTTTCTCATCAAGTCATTACTCCAGATTTCTCCCCAATTATAAAATAGTGTTCCGTCCCCACCCCACACTGCCACAGGCTCCAACAGTAGTAGTTCAGTACAGGAAAGACGTTGCCCAGTGAGCTGTTCTTCTTATGGTCAGCCTTTAGGTGTACAGTACACAAGATCAGCTGAGGAGTTGTAAATAGACACTGGATCCTTAAGCTCACTGTCTATATTTTTCAAATGGTTACACTTAATGCTTTCCAACTTCACTTCACTATTCTGACAAGCACTGGAGCTATACACTTTACTAATTGCGAATACACTTAATGCTTGACGACACTTCACATTTCACAAGTATCGATCATGTACAAACTTCAATAACACGTCACTGTTTTCCACTGTTTTCACAAGTACCAAAAATATGCAATCTTCACTGACACCACACTGACACTGTACTACACTCAGACTCAACTAAAACGGACTGAACTTGTTCTAGTCTCTTATCCATCCTTATATAAGCTTGCATTATTCCAGAAACTTCTACATTCTACAACAACAACACTTGCCAACTCGGAGATATCAAAACATGCCAGAGTTTTCTTACATTACATAACACTTTAAATTATTTTGCATACTGACTTAAATTGCATAATTAACAAACAATCACATAACCATTATAAAGAAAAAAGAGCACAAAAATTAATGTACAACTTATGAAATAACTACTCTCACAAACAGCAGGCAAACTGTCAACTGACTTGTACATGAAGTAGCTACCGTAAACAGCAGGAAACTTCGAGAAAAAATCTCGGCCACCTAACTGGCAAATCTCGCTTCTTAACACTACCCCCTCCCTAGTTCTTTGTCGTCCCAACAAAACTACACAGTTTATACAAATACAAACCTTAATCTTAATGAAATATCTAACTATACACCAAAAAATCCTTCAACTTATCAGGTTTTCTTCTATGCTGCTTCTGGCGTCGTCCTTCTTTCTTCACACAGTCCACTATTCCCAGAAAGTTTTAGTCCTCTTCTTGATTCACTTCTCTTGGGAAAATGTCACCATCCTCTTGCACTTCAACTCCTTGGTCCTCCTCAACATCTCAGCCGCGGGCGGGCACAATTCCTGGGAGACGTGCCAGCCGTACTGTCCTGGCCCATGGTACTGCCACAGACGGTTCACGTGTACCACCTTTGGGCAAGAGTTCCTGTCTTCTGGAATCCGATACGTTACGTCTGATAGGGGGTCCAACACAGTGTAAGGCCCGTCCCATGGACTCTGCAGCTTCGGTGACTGTCCCTCATTTCACTGATGATTGTATAACCAAACTTGGTCACCATCCTTGAAGCTTACTTCACTTGCCTTGGCATCATACTTGCACTTCATCACCTCTCCTGAAAACCTGAGGGTTCCTTCCACTTGATAATGTACCTCAGCCAGCCATTTCTGAAGGTACTTCGCATAGCCGGTGATGTCTGCAGGCATCTCTTCACCAGGTGGTCTTCCCAACAAGAAGTTAACAGGTAAGTGTAACTCGTGGCCCTACATCAGTTTACAGGGGTGTAGCCAGTAGACTAATGGGATGCAGACCGATATTCCATCAGCAGTGCAGGTGATTTCTGGTCCCATTCTGTTTGTCCATCCATGCAGTACTTGGCCAGTTCTTGTCCTAGGGTCCAGGTGAATTTCTCCACCATCCCATCTGATTGTGGCCTTAGTGGGGTCGTCCTGGTCTTCTTGATCCCCAGTAACTTGAAGCACTCACGAACACTGCAGACTCGAAGTTTCTACCCTGGTCTGAATGTAGCTCTTGTGGCATCCCAAAACGACAGAAAAACTGGTCAACCAACACCTGAGCAACAGATGCAACCTCTTGGTTGGGGATAGCATAGGCTTCTGGCCACTTTTTGAAGTAGTTTATGGGGACACATATATACCGGTTTCCTCTCTAAATGAGTGGCAAAGGACCAGCAACGTCCACCGTGACTCTTTCCATCGGTGCACCCACTTGGTACAGCTGGAGAGGGGCACAACCACGTTTCTTGGGTCCTTTCTTGGCACAACACACATCACAGGCCCAACACCACTCTTCAACATCCTGACACATGCCAATCCAGTAGAACCTCTGTCACAACTACCTTCGAGTTTTCTTCACTCCAGGTGCCCACTAGCACTCTGGTTATGGGACTCATCCAAGATCTTAGACCTCATTTTCTTCGGAACCACCAGTTGCCAATACTTGCTGAGGCCATCGGGTGTCTCCCACTGATGCTCCAGTAGTCCGTTATTCAAACGAAGAAGGTCCCACTGACTCCAGTAACTCATGGTCGCAGGGCTTAACCTGGAATCTTCTTCCCAAGTTAGTCGCACTGTACTCCGCTGCAGCCACTCTAGCACTGGTTGCAAATCTGCATCCTCCATCTGCATCCTCTCCTCTACTGACTTCTGACCCAGAATTTCCACTGTGGCACCCATAAGGCTAACAGCAAGCTGCACTGCCCTCTGCCTATCGTCCCAACCATTGTGATCCACAAGTAACTCATACTGTGCACGGTAAGCTTCCCAAGATACTCTACCATCAATTTCTTGAAGTTTCTTTTTAACTGGACCCCCATTATAGCCATGCACTTCACTGGTTTGGGGCCTAAAAACTGGGGCATCATAATCAAGGCCAGGACTTAAACCTTCTGCATTCTGATTAATCAGTCCTGTAATGCTACCTTTAAATGACTGGGATCCGTCAAGATTCACCATACACTGTCCATTCCTTTCATATGCTCCCTGTACACTAACCTGAGGCGTAGCAGTGCAATATTTCTCTACAGCCTCATTTTTCTCACTAATTATCTTCACTTGGTCAACCACATGCTTCAACTGGTTATCTACAGGTTGTCTGCACTCCATCATTATTTCCATTCTAAACTGTCTTCAATTGGTCGTCTACAAGCTGTTTACATTCCATTACATTATTGCTTACAGCATACTTCTGCTGCTCTAGTTTGGCATCGACTTCCTGCTTAAGCTGTTGGTGTTCTTTCTTCATTTCCCTCATGAAAGCATGTAGCTGTCCTTGCATTCTCAGCTGTAATTCCCTCTGTTGTTCCTGTAATTTCTCCTGAAGCTGTGCGTAACGTTCTTTCTGTTCTTCGTTCTGTGCCTGCAAATGTTCCTTGATTTCGTTCCTAAGCTGTTTCTGTTCTTTAATTTGGGCCTGTAGTCCTTCATTCTGTGCTTGTAGTTGGACACTCTGTGCTTGTAATTTGACACTTTGTACTTGTAATTGTTCTTTGATTTCTTTCTTCTCTGCCTGTAATTGTTCTTTAAGTTCTTTCCTGAGCTCTTTCTGTCCTTCATTCTGTGCCGGTATATGTGCTTGTAATTGTTTCATAATTGCTCCCAACGATGCGTCTTCCTGCCTAGCATGGCCTCTTGTCTGGACACCTTTTTGCTCCATGTCGAAGATTAGCCTCACTGCAACCCTTAATAATAATAATCCACACTCCTGACACCAGTGTTGCATCTCCATCCCACACTGCCACAGGCTCCAGCAGCAGTAGTTCTGTATAGGAAGGATGTTGCCCAGTGATGTGTTTTTCTTATGGTCAGCTTTTAGGTGTACAGTGCACAAGATCAGCTGAGACGTTGGAAATAGATTCTGTATCCATAAGTTCACTGTCTTTATTTTCCAAATGGTTACACTTAATGCTTTCCAACTTCACTTCACTGTTCTCACGAGCACTGGAGCTATACATACTTTACTAATTGCAGTTACACTTAGTTCCTGACAACACTTCAAAGTTTTTCAGAAGTAAAGATGATGTACAAACTTTAATAACATGTCACTGTTTTCCAATGTTTTCACAAGTACCAAAAATGTACAATCTTCACCGACACTGCACTGACATTGTACTACACTCAGACTGAACCAAAATGGACTGAACTTGCTCTAGTTTCTTATCCATCCTTATATAAGCTTGCATTATTCCAGAAACTTTTACGTTCTACGAGAACAACAGTTGCCAACTCTGAGATATCAAAACATGCCAGAGTTTTCTTACATTACATAACACTAAATTATTTAGCATACTGACTTAAATTGCATAATTAACAAGCAATCATATAAACGTTATTAAGAAAAAGAGCAAAGAAATTAATGAACAACTTACGAAATATCTACGCTCACAAACAGCAGGCAAACTGGCAAGTGACTAATACTGGAACTAGCTACCATAAACATCAGGAAACGTCGAGAAAAACATTTCGGTCACCTAACTGGCAAATCTCACTCCTTAAGAATAGTGTTACTGTAGTAAGAAAATAGAAACAAATGACGTCCTGGTATTGAAGAGAATATGCCAGTGATAACCAGATGGTAAATGTTGAGAGCTGTGGTCATGATGATGTTATCCACTATGAACAGTTGTTTTAGACTCTCTCTCTCTCTCTCTCTCTCTCTCTCTCTAAACCAGAAAAATGGACGAAAAATAAGTAAATAAACAAATAATAAAAAGCAGTACCCTCACTCGCGAAATATAACACAACCATGTTCACTGAAATTGTAAACATCGAAGCGGCATGGCAATAAATTATTTAAAGAGTTAACTTGCTCTTGAATGTACTAGGGGATTACCAATAATCTGCTCCAAAACATAATCTAAAATTCCATTAAAGGTGATGAAAGATTAATACGTAATAATGGGGTTTGGGTTCATTAAATTCTTGTGAGGGGGAGCTGCGTATTTTGGGAGAATAGGTGTTCTTGCTCAGTAGGGATATTAACCTCTTAGCTGAGATAACCCATTTTGCATGACAGTTATGTGGTTCCCTCAGACGATTTTATTTAACAGTTCTACTGAAGCTTATTGGTGAATGAGTAAGGTTATATCTACTCCCTCTCCAGGGATAATGAAGTCGCATGGCAGGGCTATTCAACTGGCGGTCCTCAGGCCAAATCCGGTCCTTGAGTCGTTATTGTTTGGCCTTTTGGCCGACTGAGAAGAATCAAAATAAGCAAATGAACAAGAATACAATGGAAAGTTTTGCGTTTTTTAAAAATATATTTACCGTAAAACGTAAACGAAAATAATATATGCATTTATCGTTTCTATGTATAAGTGTTTCGATAGATGAAAAATAGAATTAAAATAATGTATGGCCCTTTTTATTCATCTAGGCTTTATAATTCGCCTCTACTTCTAGAGCAGTTGAATAGCCCTGTCGTAAGGAGATAGCTCGAATACAAAATGCTGGAAACCTGCTTTATTTAAATGAGGGAGGCTTGTGCAGTGTGGGAGAGGAGATCGTTCCTGAGTACGGATATCAGTGCCCAGAAAACCAACGGTACAGTACAACGGAATGCAAAAGAAAAATTGTGCATTGAAGAATCGATTGGTATTATAAATGTTTGCGTAAAAGAAAATACTGTATGTAATTTATTGGGACGAACGTCAGACACACTACCTCAGCACTGAGCAGCCTTGCACGGCATTGACGCAAAAATCTACATTATGTCTGGGAATTAACAAATTAGAAATTCGTTAGGTTGTATTCAGTAAAGATGTATCCACCGCAGCCTAAGAACGATGCCCATTTTGACTGAATAAATGTCCTGATGAGGGAGCGTTGTGTGTTATGGGAAGAGCTCGTTACCGAGTATGGACATAACAGCCAGGAAAACCAACGCATCACTCGATTTGTCAGCTCCTACGGATATCACAAGGGTAAAAAAAAAAAAAGAACACCGGTGTTTCGAATAATTCATAAGGGACTTGTGGTCTATAGGAAGAGTCTTTGAGGGCTGAGATAAAACTACAAAGAAAACTTACTTATCAAAATCCTTTTGTCATAACCAGAGATAACAAAAGCATTAAAAAAACAATGCATTCTAATTATATAATTTACCTAGTCCATAAGAAAAGGTTGTATATTGTAGAAGGAGGGACCGTTAATGAAAGGTGACACCAGTACTTAGAACACGAACAGTCACGTACAAAATTCTGTTCACCTCTCTGCCCCTTTCTCTCATCGCTGGGCACGTAGTAGGCAATGGTGTATATTATCACACCCAAATGATGATGATATGCACCTCACTCTACAACCTCAGTCAAGCGTCCAATTATGAAATTAATGCAATGACAGGCGAAAGGAATTTAGTATTTGGCAATACCCATTCTTTTAATTAGTTTTGCCTTAATCAATAAAAACAAAGTACACCAAGACACAACAATGTACCTCATAATTATTATGGAAATAAAGTTCAAACTGGACCCGAAATTCTCACACGACCTGGAGGAGAAGAAGGAAGAGAGGGAGGAAAAAAAGATAAAGCCCAGAGGAGGAGAAGATGAAGTGTCAATTACGGCAAGAAAGTTTATAAGAGAGGACAAAATTAATGAAACTGAACAGTGGGAAAGGAAAAATTAGGGATACGCCATGAGGAAAAGTAGGACAGGCAAGATAAAGAATGGTTAAATGTAAACTAAGAGGAAGAGAAGGGGAAGAGCTCCTAGCCACGGCAAGGTTTACGAGAGAGATTACAATGCAAAAAGTTAAAGAAGCCAGGCAAAGGGAATAAGAGGTAAGTTATGAGGGAGAGACGAAAGCACGGGAGAAAGAAGACTAAAAGATAAACCAAGAGAAGGAGCGCCTGGCCACGGAAAAGTTTGCAGAAGTTAATTTGGCCCTTGTGTGTCAGGAGGCAGCTGTGCAGATCGTTTGTCAGCACACACACACACACACACACACACACACACACACACACACACACACACACACACACACACACACACACAGACACACACACACACACACACACACACACACACACACAGACACACACACACACACAGAAATCTTTCTGTGTTCCTCACCAGAATTTTTCGAAGGTGTATTGGCAGGTCGGGGAGATATTGGTAATATACTGCTTCTGGTGAGGTGAATGTTGCAAAAAAACGTTGGAAAAGCTGAAAATTTAGAAATATGTGAATATTATTCATTGTGTGTATGCCGTAGCAAGTACTGGAAATGAATAGGTGTCTTGGGAAAAAGTGAATAATGTATGAGTACTAGATATCAGTGAGTTTTTTTCAAAAGTGAATGGTATTTGTTTTGTGTGGATAAATGTATTTTTCAAGTGCTGGACATGTACGAGTCAAGGCCGTAATTTCTGGGAGGGGTTAGGGGGCCTATAGCCCCCCAATGTTTTCTGTATATTAATTTCTCAAAACATCAGCTAAGATTGAGGGTGTATAAGGCTGAACTTTAAAAGGAAAAAAATATTCTGAGTAGTTATATTGAAAATTCAAACAATTCTGCTCGCGTTTGATCGAATATTTCTAAATTTGATCCAAACTGATCATAAACTAAATCATAATAGTACTTACATTTTGATTATTTTATCATTACCAAAAAAAATAACGGCAAAGTAATATATTTCAACCTTAATCAAACCGCGGGTGTGTAGGAACTATCTTGATAAGGGTGCAGCGTAGTGCAACAAATATGTAAAATGGCCAAATTATTAAATTTAGTCACAGTTTGAGCTGAAAGTTCAGACTGGCAGAAAGTGAAACTTCTTATATAAACACCCACCTCCATCACTAATCATGCATGTTTCATTAAACATCAGCTTACTGGTAGAATCAGACTTAAAATTATCGGATGGTCTGCAATCTTAAGCGTTTCGATTTAAGTTTGTAGTACGGAGGTATATACATTTGCCCTAGCCCCAAAAAATTCTGTTGAAAATTACGGGTCTGCGAGTGTTAGGGAAGAAGCGAATTATGTCCGCCGTTTAGCTGTCTGAAATTGTAGAAAGTGGTACACACCGTTTCTGGTAAGCAGTTTGTTGTAGAAAATGCTGCAGCTGAATGACTGTTTTTGGGAAAAAAGTGAATCATATCCATCTTATATTATTGTATGTTGTATAAAGTTCCTTGAGTGCTTTAGAAAGAGATGAATAGTGGATAAATGGAGATGATACATGAGTCTCTTGTAAAGAAGTAAATAAAGCCCATTATATTGTGGTATATACCTTTGGTGAAATAAATGTTGTTCAAAATGTTTAATATGGCTTGGTGTTATGGAAAGAAGTGATTAAGGACCATTTTAGTTGGATGTTGTTCCTACTGTTCAAAGTAGGATAATCCTTTGAAATTAAGTAAATAATATTCATATTAACTAGGTGGAAGATATAGTAAATGTTGGGAGTATTGTTACAACATGTGTTTTGGCAAAACAAAAAATGTATAGTTTATGAATGTGGTAGACGGAAGTGGTTAATGGCTGTTTAGGTTTGTGAGTGTTATATAATATGATTGTTGAAAATAATTTAAAAGTTCTGAAAATGAGACAAGTGGTAGAGAAACATAAATTCTAATAACGAATGTTCTGCTGGAAATGGCTGGGGTGTTGCAAGGAAATGAAGTGTCATTTTCACAGTCACTGTCGGAAAATGTGATGAGATTTGGTAATGATGTGTGTAATACAATGAACAGTGTATAGGTGCTGGAAATCAGTGTGCGTTGTATAATGAAATGAATCGTTTTAGGTGAATGAAATATGTATAAAGTGCTATGGGTTTTGGATTTAACCATGTGCATTGAATGTCACTGAATGATGACCTTTTCAAGAGGATAATGCTGAAAGTGCTACATACCATTTCTGTTAAGATAGCGTTTGTGCTGGGAATGGATAAGTGTTGGAAACATGCAATGATACCCATTATAACTGAAGGCTGTGAAAAGTGCAATCAAAGTGTGTTAAATATATACATTTTGGAAAGAAGTGAATGGGGTATGGATATGGCATAACAAGGTGATTAATGATTTTTTTTTTTTTTTTTAGTTTTAAAAACCTGTATTTGTTAGAGGTGATTAAATTACAGAAGGAAGCATATGATACTTATAAATGTACAACAGCAGTGTTGAAGACGCGCAGAACCAGCTGATACAATACATACAAACCGTGTCGGTCAACGACGTCCACATAATGTTCATATCGAGATGTACAGTCAGCATAGCCACATCAAACAGTTTCTTCCCACTGACGTGACCTTATTATCAGTTTATACAGGTGCCATGCCATAGCCAAATAAAACACACACACACACACACACACACACACACACACACACACACACACACACACACACACACACACACACACACACACACACACACACATTTGTTTACATCAAAATCTTTGTTGTTGCACCGTCCTCTCTCTCTCTCTCTCTCTCTCTCTCTGACCTTTAAAATCAACTCATAGGCCAATGCTCCTGTAATGGTTTAGTCACTCCCATCAATATTCAACATGGAGAGCGGTCATATACTGTATTTTTGATAGGAGAGAGAGGGAGAGAGAGAGAGAGAGAGAGAGAGAGAGAGAGAGAATACCATTACTTGAATAACTGCAGCTGCACTATTGTCATAGGAATAAACTGTTTTGTTTGCAGTCCTCTTTTCAAAAGAAGTCATTTGCACACACATGAAAAAGTTGTTTATTATGAAGATACAACAGTTTCGGCCCAACTTGGACCTTCATTAAGTGAGTAATGGTGCATGTCTATTTGCCATTTCACTGCGATGTCTTTTCTACATAGTTTTACTCAGTCTCAGAGAGACTTTTCGTTCTTCATTTAGTCTTTCAGTACAAAAGGTAATTTGTTAATTCGGTCGTAAATATATATATATATATATATATATATATATATATATATATATATATATATATATATATATATATATATATATATAGCAATATTATAATAACACAACACTTCATCTAAATGAAAGGGTAACCTTTCATATGATCCATGGTCTGAACAACATTATTATTGCATTCCAGCTACATACAGGCGATTTTATTTAACGACAGTCATACGAGCCTGGGTGTGAAATACTGTTTTTTGGGGGAATGTAAGTACCAGCCTGTAGCACCTTCACACACTATTGTGTGCCAGTCTGAAGATATTTGACTTATGAGTTCATGAAATGACCTTGTTGCCTTTAACCCTGAGTACTTCTTACAAATATCGGTTTAGTTACGTTCCTCTGTTATATTCAGCTTAACCTATTAGTGTTCAGCGTTCCTCCTCGTGTGTATGGTTTACCTGGCAGGATACTTAGCGTATTGCCCAATGCTTATCACCTCATAGTTGGGAAGTTCAAACAGTCGGTCCATACCCTGGGTGCGCCTCATAACTTTAGAAAATACCTATTCATTTAATTAATTTTCTTTTTAAGAACACGTTGCTCAAGCCACAATTGTTTTAAAGCGGTTGATGAATGGTATATCTAAGGTCTGCCGTTCAAAGTTTGTAGATGAGTAAAGATCTTCTTGATATATATATATATATATATATATATATATATATATATATATATATATATAATCAGCGACTGCATGTCCACTGCTGAACAAAGGCATCCCACAACATTCTTCATGAATTCATTATTTAAGCCAGTCTTTGGTTTTGTCTGCAAATTTGATTATCTTATCTCTTCACCTCCTATCTGGCCTTTTTCTGCGTAATAGGCAATCTCTTGATATGTTGTCATTCAGTTTCGTACTCCATCGGTAATCCCTAATTCTTGCTACATAACCTCCCCACCTGCACTGCTGTTCCTGATGTATTCTACATTGTTAAGTAACTGTGTACTGTATTACAGGATTATAGCCCAGCAAAAATACAATAAATGGAAGTCCTACCAGGTAATAACACAAAGTAATATCTTGACAATCGTAAGGCTTCTTCGGCGGTTAACATGTTGTTGTAGCACATACCGGTATCAGATTCATGTACGTACATAAATAAAAATTCTAGTGCAGAAATGGAAAGCAAAGTCTAATCTTGACAATTACATGGCTTCATTATTGATACATATCATTTCCAAGCAAGAAGAAGAATCAGGACACGGAATTGGAAGTCATGTTAAACATAATATAATCTTGACAACAAAATAGTGCCACATATTCTTTGCTATATAGAAGTGAATATATCTGAGCAACACGAGAGCTATATTGTCCATGGATCAGTAGTCTTAACAGCAACTTCTTGGTTATTTATTTTCGTTAATGAAGGGACTGAAGATGATGGAAGGCGTAGTAGGGCAAGATGAAGTGAATGAATATAGTAAATGATTGTGTGGGGAAAAAGAAAATGGATGGAAGTTGATGAGGCTAGAGAACTATATGAGGACTAAATTGGTTGGATGATTTATATGCGGAGGAGCACATTACAGTTATTTATCAACTTTTTTCGTAACTACATAGTCGACGATTTTAGGAATGAGGGAAGCGCATATATAACGAGGAGTCCCCAGAAATATGAACAGATGGTTAGACCTATGAGGTGAAGCTAGGATTCAGGGGACAGGAATGGTGTATGAATGACTGTCTAGCCCCTTTCATTTGAACACTCTTCCACTTTCCCTCTTTTTCATTTCTATCCCTTCCTAACACAGTCCTATCCTTGGGTGAGAGAAAGGTCATGATGATGATGATGATGATGATGATATTCCTGGCTTAGAAAGCTTACTATTACTGTACCTTATCTACATACCTTTGTTGGTCTGGGAGGGATACTAAGCTGATTATAGCCATTCCAAGTCAGCGCGAATATAACGAAAAAGTGTCTATTATGATGAAAGATCTCTCTCTCTCTCTCTCTCTCTCTCTCTCTCTCTCTCTCTCTCTCTCTCTCTCTGACACACACACACACACACACACACACACACACACACACACTTACCAGGCTTTTCTCAACACACACACAGTGGCAGTCAAAAGGGGGTGTTGGGTAGAGGGATGCAAGGGGTTGTCTTTGGTCTGCTGCCTGACGAATCTCATTACTCAGGTCTTTGTGCCTGCATTCCGTGGGGCTTCTATTCCCTGTGTTGTGTGACTTACTCTCTTAGAGGTTATTGCGTGGAAGAGGAATACCGGGCCTTAGGGAATGAGCAGTATTCTATGCACTTACATTTAGATGTAAACATAAAAAGAATGATACATATTTGTGATTATACATATCCGTCGTGGCTTTCATGTATATGGGTTGGTCCTATAATAAACGCCCATACATACGAAGAAAGGATGTCAGTGTAATCACATAATTGCTTTCCAGAGACCAGAAAATAGTTTCATTTTTATATTTTTTTATTGTAAACTTTCTATGGAGTCTTATATATCAAGAATTATTCTTTATCATCTCTACTTTTCATTTATGTGTGTTGACACTTCATCCTCCAAAGCACGCATGCACACATGATAATATATATATATATATATATATATATATATATATATATATATATATATATATATATATATATATATATATATATATATATATATATATTTATTGTTACGGAACAGAGAAAGATAATGTACACTTTAAGTGAGCATACGAAGAGTCACTATTGTCCCGTAAAGTTCCAGGTTCAAAACAGAAGAGTTAGGTAAAATTACAAGTTAAAGTTTAATGCTTAAACTAACAACAAAACATTCAGGACTCATAAGGATAATGTAATGGCAAAAACAGGTTGAATATATGGTTAACTGCAATAGCCTCTATTAACACGAAATTAGCATGAGTAAATTTATCTAAGTCAGCCCTGATAAAATGAGATACCAGATAATACTCAGTGAATGCAAGATAAATTATTACAGATACAAAATAATATTAAAACTGATGGACATAAAGATCCCTACATGAATCACAAAAACTTCACTAGGCCTACAAATTAAACTTATGCTATACAGTACAAGAAAAAATACAACAGTTATACTCAAATTACACACAGCTGCTAGATGTTTGGAGATTTCTTGAGCACTCACAATAATAATATCTGTACTGTACAGGGGAGGACAGAGATGTGAACAAAATGAGGAGCAGATCTAAGTGGCAATGATGCAGAGACTGAGCTCATTATATAGGGGCCGGCAGAGCTTGATACAACTTGTAATAAGGACGCGCAAATGAAGCCATGGGGACAAAGAGATGACAATCCCGCACTGAATAACAGAAATGTCGACTTACTCTACTATAACGGTAGAAGGGGGGGACTGAGGCAGAACACGCTCGTGATCAAACATGCAGCATACTGTGCGTTAAAATTACACAAAGGATGATGAAATCATAGGCTATGTAACACCTCCCCACAAAGAAAAAAGAAATTTACAAAGGAAATTTCTTATTACTCTAAAACAATCTGTCTAAAGTCTAGATAAGCAATCTGCAATAACATTTTCTTTCCCCTTGACATGTTGTATGTCTAATGAATACTCCTGAAGAAGTAGACTCCATCTTGTCAATCTCTGATTTTTATCTTTAAACTTACTAAGGAATTTCAGTGGGTTATGATCGGTATAAATGACTATGGGGTCAAAACCAGAACACAAATAAAATGAAAAATGCTGTAAACCCAAAATCAAGGCCAAAAGCTCTTTCTCAATAGTTGAGTAGTTCTTTTGAGGTGGAGTGAACTTCTTACTGTAATAAGATACAGGATGTTCAATACCCTGATCATCCTCTTGCAGCAAAACAGCCCCAACTCCTGTATCACTTGCATCAACAGCCTTCTTAAAAGGCTTAGCAAAATTTGGAGTAGCGAGCACTGGCAGACTTAATAGAATAGCTTTAAGTTTGTTGAAAGAGGATTCACAGTTATCGGTCCAGACAAATTCAACTCCCTTTTTCAGTAGGTCTGTAAGTGGTGATACAAGAATAGAAAAGTTAAGAATAAATCTCCTGTAATAACCTACCATTCCCAAAAATCTTTGTAGCTCCTTCCTACTTTTAGGTCTGGGAAGATCACTTATAACCTGAACCTTAGCTCCTGGTGGTGCAACATGTCCATCACCAATTACATACCCAAGGTACTGAACTTTAGCTTGACCAAACTCACACTTTGAGAAATTAGCTACAAGATTAGCATGAACTAAACGGTCAAGAAATTTACTGACATGGCATAGGTGATCTTTCCAGTTGTCACTGAAGATTAATACATCATCAATATAAACAACACACCCTGCCAAACCCTCTGTTACAACATTCATGAGCTTCTGAAATGTGGCTGGTGCATTCTTCATACCATACGGCATTACAGAACATGCAAAAGCCTTTCCTAGTGTTACAAAACATGAGATCTCCCTAGCACGTTCAGTCATAGGTACTTGCCAGTATCCCTTTAACAAATCAAACTTACTTATGTACCTAGCCTTTCCGATCTTGTCTATGCAATCTTCCACGCGAGGGAGAGGGTAAGTGTCTGTTTTGGTTATCTGATTAACACGTCTGTAGTCAATGCAAAGCCGCTGTGACCCACCCGGCTTAGGGACCAGAGTGACAGGAGAACTCCACTCGCTCTGACAGGGCTCAATCATCTTGTGGTCCAACAGGTAGCCAAGCTCCTTCTGGATGAGAGGAACTTTCACTGGGTTCACACGGTAAGGAGGCAATTTAATTGGCTTTGCGTCTCCAACATCGACATCATGCATCAACACAGTGGTTCTTCCTGGAGTTGCACGGAACACTAGCGGGTACTCCTGCAGTAATGCCGAAAACTCCTGCCTTTCCTTGGGAGGTACATGAGAAAGCTTAGTCTGGAGATCATTCATGATATCAGGATTCTTCCCCAAACTATCACTCAGGCTCATACTGCATGGGAGAGCTTCACTTGCAGACTCGGGTGGAACAGCTACAGTGCAGACTGGATTATTTTCGTCCCGCCTGTGATATAACTTTAGCATGTTGATGTGACATAGTTGCTTGCTCTTTCTACGATCTGGTGTGGCGATGACATAGTTGACATCACTGAGTTTCTTCTCCACGAAATAAGGGCCACTAAACTTGGCTTGAAGAGGTTGCCCATGAACTGGTAGCAGAATCAAAACCTGATCTCCTGGCTGAAAGTGGCGTAACCTGGACTTCCCATCATACCAAGTCTTCATCTTCTCCTGAGCAGCTCCTAAATTCTCTCTCGCCAGCTGTAAAGCAGTGGACAGCCGTTCTTTGAACTTCATCACATACTCCAGCAGGTTGACGTCATCTTCCTCCGACAGCCAGCATTCCTTGAGTAACTTAAGGGGTCCTCTTACTTCATGGCCAAACAGTAGTTCAAAAGGTGAGAAGCCCAGTGATTCATTTGGAGATTCTCTTGCAGCAAACACAACGAATGGAAGACCTTTATCCCAGTCTTTCTGATGTTCCAAACAGTATTTCTTGAGCATCGATTTGAGTGTTTGATGATATCTCTCCAACGCTCCTTGGGTCTGGGGATGGTAAGCTGAAGACGTGATCTGGGTGATGCCCAACTCTTTCAGAGACTGCTTGAAAACGTTTGACATGAAATTACTTCCCCGGTCTGACTGTACCTCCTTGGGCAAACCAAACTTTGTGAAGAACCCTAGCATTTCCTTAACCACGTTCTTTGCTGAGATGTTTCTAAGTGGAATGGCTTCAGGATAACGAGTAGCCATATCAATCATGGTCAACACATAAGAAAATCCTGAAGAAGTCTTAGGAAGAGGGCCCACAATATCCACCAACACACGGGTGAAAGGCGCCTCAAAAGGAGGAATGGGAACTAGAGGTGCAACCTTTTCGATCTGATTACACTTCCCCACAACTTGGCAGGTGTGACAAGACTTACTATACCAGGAAACATCCCTGAAGATACCTGGCCAGTAGAAGTGTTTCAAAATGCGTGCCACAGTCTTCCTCACTCCAAGGTGTCCTGCCAAACTGGTATCATGAGCCACTCGAATGATATCCTGCCTACAAACACGAGGGATGACAACTTGATGTACAACCTCCCATTCACAGTCGGCTGATGCTGTTGGGGGTCTCCACTTCCTCATAAGTACTCCTGACTTTACATAATAACAAGTAGAAGCACCGGCTGACTCTTCTTCACTGTAAGCAGAGTTAGCTAGACCTTTCAACTCAGGGTCAGCAACCTGCAACTCAACCAACTCTTGACGAGACAAATTATCAACACTACGGGGTACTGCCTCATCTGGTGAGTGGTCCAAATTAGCAAGAAAAGTGTCAGCTAGGATAACATCATCATCATCATTATCCTCTAAATCACCAGTAACTTTAGACTTAGCCCTAGTGACAGCACATGCAGGGAACACATCAGGGACATCACAACCCTGGGACGCAGCCACTGGCTCACTAGACAACTGAGGAGCTGGACACACTTGACTTCCACCAATATCATTTCCAAGTAAGAAAGTTACACCTGACATTGGGAGTGTCTCAACCAACCCAACCATAACGGAACCATTAACAAAACCAGACTCTAAATTCACTCTGCACAGAGGGACAGAGAAGTAATTATTCCCTACACCTTGTAAGATAACAGTTTCATCAGAGGAATTAACATTAGAGCCTAGAACACTGGTCAGCATAAGGGATTGGCAAGCACCTGTATCACGATATATTTGAACTGATTTCCTGTCATTACTGTCCAGAGGACTGACAAAACCATCAGACAGGAAATTAGCACATGAACTCTTGAGAGTGTCACCCACGTTACTGCTCAAAAGAGGAGCTCCATCATGAGAATTTAAGTTACCCCTCAAAGCAGGTTCAGTTAACTCAGTTAAAGAATTCTGGGAACTCTCAAGAGTGGACACTAGACCAATTGACTGAATATTTAAAGACTCCTTTTGTTCACATCACGCTGTCTCCTGAAACATCTCTCCGTAGTATGACCAAGCTTACTACAATAAGTACATTTACTTTTCTGAAATCTAGAGGTGAAGCTGGTATTTACTTCCTGAGAAACATCATCTTTATTCTCCTTCCTGTTACCTGTACTCTGAGCAGAGGCAACGTACTTACTCTCAGCTTTCCCTTTTTCTTTAGAATATCTCTTGTGAGTGAGAACATATTCATCAGCTAAAACTGCAGCATCAGACAAATTATCTATTCTTTTCTCATCAAGATATAGGCTTACATCTTTATAAATACACCTCTTGAAGTCCTCCAGCAAAATCATCTGCTTAAATTTACCAAAATCAGAATTTACATTCTTAGAATTTAACCACTGCTCTAACAGATCTTCTTTGATTTTTGCATACTCAACATGGGATTGCTTATCTTGCTTGTAAGTTGTCCTAAATTTTACTCTATAGGCTTCAGGAACAAGCTCATAGGCCTTAAGAATCAAGCTCTTAACTACATCATAATTATCACATTCATCCTGAGGCAAAGATGCGTATGTTACTCGAGCTTTACCGGTGAGAACAGTTTGAAGGAGTACTGGCCAATACTTTTTGGGCCAATTAAAACCTATAGCTACCCTCTCAAACAACTGAAAATACTTTGTTAAATCAGATTCATTAAAAGGAGGGACAAGTTTAACATTTTTAGCCACATCAAAATCATCAGAGCTAGATGATCCAGTTCCACCTTGTTTCATGCGATACTCATGGTCTGCCTGAATCCTAGCAATTTCAACTTGTGCCTCGGCCTCCTTAGCAGGGGCCTCCTGCAGGGCTAGCTGTAACTTAGCTAATTCAATCTGCGTTTGCTCATTTGGAGGAGTTACATTAAACAAGCTTTCATTAATCATGGCAACAATCTGATCTTTAGACTGATGAGAGCGAACAACAAATCCCAATTGTTGAACAACAATCTTAAGTTCATTCTTTGTTCTGTTTTCTATATCACACACTGTTTGCACATTTGACAAAAAATCTTTGGCTTCATCAAGTGTAGAAATAGTAGCCATCATGAATATATCACAGTCACAAAATATCAAACAATATCCTTATGATAATATCCTGAATATCCTGATATGAGGTCGCCAAATTTATGTTACGGAACAGAGAAAGATAATGTACACTTTAAGTGAGCATACGAAGAGTCACTACTGTCCCGTAAAGTTCCAGGTTCAAAACAGAAGAGTTAGGTAAAATTACAAGTTAAAGTTTAATGCTTAAACTAACAACAAAACATTCAGGACTCATAAGGATAATGTAATGGCAAAAACAGGTTGAATATATGGTTAACTGCAATAGCCTCTATTAACACGAAATTAGCATGAGTAAATTTATCTAAGTCAGCCCTGATAAAATGAGATACCAGATAATACTCAGTGAATGCAAGATAAATTATTACAGATACAAAATAATATTAAAACTGATGGACATAAAGATCCCTACATGAATCACAAAAACTTCACTAGGCCTACAAATTAAACTTATGCTATACAGTACAAGAAAAAATACAACAGTTATACTCAAATTACACACAGCTGCTAGATGTTTGGAGATTTCTTGAGCACTCACAATAATAATATCTGTACTGTACAGGGGAGGACAGAGATGTGAACAAAATGAGGAGCAGATCTAAGTGGCAATGATGCAGAGACTGAGCTCATTATATAGGGGCCGGCAGAGCTTGATACAACTTGTAATAAGGACGCGCAAATGAAGCCATGGGGACAAAGAGATGACAATCCCGCACTGAATAACAGAAATGTCGACTTACTCTACTATAACGGTAGAAGGGGGGGACTGAGGCAGAACACGCTCGTGATCAAACATGCAGCATACTGTGCGTTAAAATTACACAAAGGATGATGAAATCATAGGCTATGTAACAATATATATATATATATATATATATATATATATATATATTTATATATGTATAATATATATATATTTATAATATATATATCAGCAGCAGCCATAACTAGTCCACTGCTGAACAAAGGCCTCCCCCAACCTTTTCCACGAATTCCTTGACTGAGCCAATCTTTGCCACGCTTTCCCTGCAAATTTCTCGATCTCATCTCTCCATCTTCTGTCTGGCCTTTTTCTGCTCCGCTTACATTATCTTGGTGTCCAGTCCGTCAGCCTCTTACTCCATCGGTTATCCTTTATTCTTGCGATATGGCCTGCCCACCTAGATTTCTGTTCTTTTATAACTGATATAATATCTTTGACTTTAGTCTGCTCTCTCACCCATGTTGATCTTTTCCTCTCTTAAAGATATTCCCAACATTGACCTTTCCATTGCTCTCTGAGAACGGATTAATTTAATTTCCATCGATTTTAGCAGTTTCCAGGTCTCACAACCATACTTCATAGCTGGAATTACACATTCGTTATATACTTTTCGTTTCATACAAACTAACAAGCTACTTTTCATAATGGCTCTATGTTTACCGAAAGCTTTTCATCCAATTGTAATGCGTCTTTTTATTTCGGTATCATGATCTTTTGTTAATTTTAGTATTTGTCCCAAGTAGTTGTACTCCTCAACTTCTTCAAGTATTTAATCGCATAATCTGAAGACGCTTTTTGGTGTCTGTGGAATAAACATTAGTTTTACTTCGGTTCATCTTCAATCCTACTTTCAGACTTTCTCTGTTCAGGTCCTTTAACATTTCTTGCAATGCGTCCGCTGTTTCTGAGATTAGGACAATGTCATCTCCAAATCTTAAATGGTTTATATATATATATATATATATATATATATATATATATATATATATATATATATATATATATATATATATATATATATATATATATATTGGTGCACATTTGGCTCGAAACCATTTGACGCCACGGACGATGGACTCTAGATTTGTTTGATGATTTTTTCTCCTTGTTGTCAAACATGCTTACATAAGTATGTCATAGATGAGTTTCATATGACAATTAATGGTTGATGATATTAGTGGATGCATATTCAGATGATTATCAATTAATATTCCAAGTATAAAACAAGCATATCGATCTTTTCAGATATCATCGTAACTTTCGCGATCCTTTTTTTATTACCCCGTGTAAATTAGATAATATCTCTATTTCATTTTGTGTTTTGACTTTGTTCCTTCAAAATATTCATGTTTATCAAATAAAATGTCTTACTGTCTCGACTGCCATTGGCCCTTTCAGCACGCAAGATCCGAACTTCAGTAAAATCATCCGGTATTATAAAAAAAAAAAAAAAAAAAAAAGCATGTAAACTGATTCACGGATTCAGATGCAGTATTGCAAGTTTAAAATACCCTTCAGTGGTGAATTTTTCATTAAGAAAATCTTTATCTCAATTTATCGAGCTATTTACACGCGAAAATCCTCTTCTGTCTTTCCTTCATTTTTTCCTCGCCCTTCTGCCTACGGGTGACTTTACACTCCCTCTTCTTTCTTACCTTCATTCTTTCCTCTTCCTTCTGCTTGTGGGTGACTCTACACCGAGTGACAAGCCAAATGGTTTCCTCTGCACCAGGAAACCATTTACTACGTTGGGTGGTAACCATATAACCAAATTTTGGCGCCTGGTGATTTAATGGGTAATTACAACGCTCCAATGGGATTGAGCCTGTGTAGGTTTATATCCAAGGGGTGGTTGGGGTTTGTTGCTCATGTAATGCCACTCAGGGATGAGTGAGGCTGGTCGCTCTCATAAATGTCAGGACCAACTTGCCTAGCTCCGGGCGCCTACGCTCCTCATGGGGCAACGTAGGATTGGATGATGAATGAATGAATGAATGAATGATACTGTCTATCTATACTTTATCTATCTATCTATCTATCTATCTATCTATCTATCTATCTATATATATATATATATATATATATATATATATATATATATATATATATATATATATATATTATATATATATATGTATGTATTGGGACCCGAAAATGAAAGGGACGCCGAGACCCCACAAGAGAAAAGGAAGAAGAGAACGGGATGAGTCAAACAAGAACTTATGAATGTTTAACTTGTTGATTGCTCCCGGTCCTACTCGTTCAGGGTCCGGAGTTTACCTAGGGGAGTCGTAAGCCATATAGAAAGGGAGGGAGGAGTGAAAGACAACAATGCACAGTCACAAAAATAGACCCTAGGGGTCCCAGCATTTCTTTCGGTGACTGCCCTGTATATAGGCGAATTGGAAGAGGCTCTTTAATGATAGTTTTTCACACATAAATTATACCCATATCCTGAAAATGTTTTGATAAGGATGTCATACCTGCCAGGATGAAAGATTACACATTCAAAAATCCTTACCCTATCAACACCATGGCGTATTTTCCTATATAGTTTTACAAGATGGTTTTATGTAGCTTTACGAATATTTTTTGTATTGATGCATGCAATATCTAACCCCTCCTGCTTGAAAACCTTCTCGAAGCTTAATAAAATAAAAGGTCTTGACTCTGAAAGGGATAAACCCAACCTCTCGAAAGAAACACGAAGCCCAATTTGTTGAGAGAGAGAGAGAGAGAGTGGGAGGGGGGGAGGGAGGCATACATTTTGGCCCTTCTGCCTCGTTGCGTTATGTAAAGGTCATTACAGTTTGGCCATTGTCTCTCGGCATAGGTGTTCTATAACTGACTGCCTTATCCGATGGGCGTGTCTGCACATTTCCACACAAAAAGACAGTGATTTTGTTAATAAATATTCAAGCTTTTGTATTTTATTATTTCATACATATGGTAGTGTCCAGCAGAATAATAATGATGATGAAGAGCAGGATGACCGGTGTCAGCAGTGGTTTTCCAAGAATGTTACAAAACTCTCCTTCATGAAGTTGGATGGAGTTCAATTGTATTAAGTTTATTCGATCCCTGTAGTAGTAATGAGGTGACTTCGGTAAGTTTTGCAGCAAGTAATATCGCCTGATGTAAGGCACAGATAAGTCGTTACCCCGGAGCTCCAGGGCCCTTAGGTTAATGGTCTTGGTTTGTTGTGTGGGAGATCGAGCTTTTATTTAATTGGTGTCTTGTGCTTGGTGTGCCCTAGATAAAATCTCTATAATCTTCGGGAAGAAACAGCTTGTGTCTGAAAACTGTGCATGAGATAGTGGTGGACACATCCACTCACAGAAATATAGACGTACAGTTCCACCCACTGAAATATAAACGGACAGATCCACTCAGAGAAATGCTTCACATGTAAAAATACGTTAACATACTAACGGTGTTAAATAATAACGTGAAATAAAATGCAACGTGGTATTCATCATAATGATAGTTTGTTATTGTAATGCTCATGAATGCCCCAAGATTTAATGGAAGTTTGTGCTCCGTACCTGGAAGCAATATATAATCATTAAGTAATAGGCTAACCGTTCAAAGATTATTACGAGTTAGGGCGAAGCCCTAGCGAGCCTTTCGTCAATCAGTGGAATTTTCTCACATATGAGCGGCCTGACCCGGCCCGGTACGACGCGGCCCAACCGTAACCCTTTTGATAAGCTTATATATTAGCAACCACAGGGCCGATCACTGCTTGGTTTGCACCATATAATGGTTCCATTCTTTAAAATCTGATTTTGACAGGTTTCATCACACTCAGGCTGTGCACGTGGCGCGTGACATGCATCAAGTGCAGCAAGTCGAAAATCTTCAAACGAGGGCCACAGGTCAGACAATTTGTCGTAAAGGCATGAAACTTGGTAGGTATATAGCCATCATTATACTCTAGACACGTAAGGCGACATTTCAATGCTCTCGGATTTAAATGGCCTGGCTTGTACCTCGCCGACAAAGGCGTTTTCTTGGTGTAGTACGAGTGTATGTTCACAGAAGGGGTACTACAATATGTTTCCTGTGGCTAATTATGCAATTATAAAAAGGGTTGCAAAATGTGTGTGTGTGTGTGTGTGTGTGTGTGTGTGTGTGTGTGTGTGTGTGTGTGTGCGCGTGTGTTTGAAAGGGTCCATGTTGACATGGACCCTTTCAAACATTCCTTACAAAGCAGTGGGGGCCTTGGACCCGATTCATCGTTAGTATAAATGTTTGTAACATTTCATACTAAGCAATTTGTTAAAAATTGCTAATCTGAATATCCTCTCTTATATAATTTATATTTTACAGTACTAACATCGACACTGGCTACAGTAAATAGACCTGTGTGTACAGGGGCGCCATATCTCGTCTGTCCTAGCAAACATCAGACGTTATTGCTCGCTTCAGGGAAACTTACCGAGGTCTGAAGGTTAAAAAGTGTATTACTGTCATTATATCCCATCACTGACGCTGGGCTCCAGTAAACTAAATGCAGTTGAGATCCATTCAGTTCTATGAAGAAAATGTCTTGCAGCATCCCTAGAAAATCACTTATGACACACCGTTAATCAACATCATCATAATAATAATCACCAACCTTATCATTATCATTCTACTTGATACTACGGTACGCACGATACAGTAAAATACAATAGCACAAGAAACTGTCGTCCCTGTCACTGTCAACTGGTGTGCAAATGAGCAGACACTCTCTTAAAATATGACATCCAATTTTACAACCCCTGCTCCGAGAGAAAACGTACAAATTGTATTGAGCTTAACAAGGCAGACAAGTCATTCTCTCTCTCTCTCTCTCTCTCTCTCTCTCTCTCTCTCGTACTTTCTGCACTCACTTATAACTTGAGTCAGAGCACAATTTTTGCCTCAGCACGGGGGTTGATCGTCTGTGGTTGTAACGCTTTGCAGGAAGTGGCTAGGGGGTCCTTCCTGTGTGGCTGTCACGTAGTTGTCTTTTTTTCTTTTTTTTCTTTTTTTTTGAGAGAGAGAGAGAGAGACGCACGTATTTGTCTATTTATTAAAGGATTTGTTGATTTAATGTGAGAGACGTTGGAATATTTCGTGTGTGTGTGTGTGTGTGTGTGTGTGTGTGTGTGTGTGTGTGTACATCGTTCTAGTGTAGCTGTCCTAAGTGAGTTTCTTTGATGAGGCTTCTCGTATAGCTCCAGTAACTGCATTTCTTTTATTTAGCATTTTGAGGCCGGTGTGTGTGTGTGTGTGTGTGTGTGTGTGTGTGTGTGTGTGTGTGTGTGTGTGTGTGTGTGTGTGTGTGTGTGTGTACTCTAGGCCCAGGCGTCTGTCTGTTTTTCTGTATGTGTCTGCGTTTGAAGGTTCTTGTTTCTCATGCTTGATTTTTAAACTGTAAAGGTTTGGACGTAAAAACATGACAGTCATTCATTTCATGCACGTGTTGTTTAATCCGCCATAAAATAAATATATTGCACGAAGATTCAATAACTTGAACCCGGATGTGGGGGACAGAATAATAACTGATTTATATTTTCCAGGTCACCTTATTGCAAAACAGGTGTCAAGTATTAGACACTGGCTTTTGCTGGTCGAGTCACTAACCATCATCGGTGTTGGTAAAATATCTTCATTTGGTAAATAGAATGACTCACTGAAAGACGTGAACGTTGTGAATGAGTTAATCAATACAGTCCCTTGATCTATTATTTTTTGTATTAATACAAATTTCGTAGTTTTACTAAACTTCTGGGAAACTCTTGAAGTGAAGGGAAAAGTAATGGCTACAGTTGTCCCTTGCAGTTTGAAAAGTCTCTTATGCTGAATAAAATCGTCTAAAGGTAGTCAGAATAAAGCAAGAATTAGGTTCTTGTGGTGAACGGGTTAATGATCCAATAGGTTAATTCTGTTGTAAACAGGGGACTGACGGTAAATAATGGATGTGCCAGGATATATGCCCAGCTGCAGGAGGTTAGACTTGGGGTAATTTTGAATAAAAAATGTATATCAGCGTGAGTCCATTCCTCAGCTACTGCGGAGCTGCAACTACTGATGACCTTATCGGGGAAAATGGCCTCCATCATAACTCGCTCATCAGGTCGAGCGTAATTGCAGCTCTTTTACTGCTGAAAACTGGAACCATACTGTAGAATTTTTAGGTGCAGGAGTATCTGTTGGAGTGGCCCAGTCAGTTACTTACGCCTAAAGATTTTTCGGACTCATTGTTCTTCACACTAGCAAACTTTAGCGACGCCCCAAATTATGGCCCTCATGGTCCAGCATCTATCTAGTACATTTGTTATCATTTACACAAACTTACCCCAATAATATCATCATGAAGTTTTTCGCACATATCTTGATACACCCTCTAAAAATCATGGAGTGATATGGAGAATAATACCAAAAATGTTAATGGTCCAGTAAGCAGGAAGTGTTGGGAAATTAGCAGGAGATTGATCATTGCCGGTCCGCTAATGACCCCCATCACCACGATGCCTAGTTAATGAGAGAGAGAGAGAGAGAGAGAGTTGATCATGACCCGAGTAAAATGTGGAGGACCATTAATTTGCTATTTGGTGTGGGTCAGAGAAACATTGCTGCACAACATATACTTTCTTTTGCTATTCTTGTTGTCGTCTGATGATTTAACTCAACTTATACACTTTTCGTACTGACCGGGGTTCGGAACAATCTCCATTCCCTCTCTCAGTTGTTCAGTCACTGATTATTACTATTATTATCCATCCATCCATCATCTAGTCCTATGTTGCCCAGTGAGGAACGTAGGAGCCCAGGACTAGGCAAGTCGGTCCCGACATTTAAGATGAGAGTGACCAGACTCACTCATCCGTGAGTGACATTACGTGAGCAATAAACCCCAACCATCCATTGGATATAAACCTGCACAGGCTCACTCCGATTGGAGAGCCTTAATTACCCACTAAACCATCAGGCGCCACAATATGGTTATGTGGTTACCACCCAGCGTAATAAATGGTTTCCTGGTGTACAGGAAACCATTTGGCTTGTCACTCAGTGTAGAGTCACCCATAGGCAGAAGGAAGAGGAAAGAATGAAGGAAAGAAAGACAGAAGAGGGAGTGCAAGTCACCCGTAGGCAGAAGGAAGAGGAAAGATTAAAGGAAAGAAAGAAAGAAGAGAAAGGAAAGAAGAGGAAAGGGCAGACACCCAAAGAAGCACTACCGTACATCGAGTGAGTGGAATGTGAGCCCCCCACCTGCCACAAATTATTATTATCATTATCATTATTATTGTTATTATTATTATTATTATTATTATTATTATTATTATTCTCTGTCTCTCTATCTATTGCCAGACGCCTTAATCTCGTAAGGGATGGCCACAAACAAATCGCCTCCATGTCACCCTGTCCAACGCCATTTCATTGCCCTGCTCCACGCCCACACCCCCCTCTCTCATATACCTCTCCACTATGTCCCTCCATCTCATCCTTGGCCTCCCTCTCCCTCTCCCCTTCTCCACCTCACTCACATACACTCTCCTCGTCAGTTTCTCGCTCTCCATCCTCTCCACATATCACATTAGTGTGTTTCTCCTAACGCTTCCTGTCACATCCACATCCGCACCACATGTGACTCCACATGTTCCTCTCAGATAACTCATTTCCACTGCTCGCACTCTTGACTTCTCTCTGTCCAACAAAGTCCAAGCTTCACTTCCATACGTTAGAGTTGGTATCACAATGCTGTCATGTAGTAGTTTTTTAACTTCCATGCTCACTTCCCTATTTCTTATCACTGCTTTCAAGGAACCAGCAACCCTTTCTTCCCTGTTGCACCTTTCAAGCACTTCGCCCTCTAAACTTTCATCCTTACTCATCACACTACCCAAGTACGTCAATGCGATCACATTTTCCATTTCCTTCTCATCCAGTCTCACTGTACATTCACTGAATTCATTTCTCTCGAAGACCATAACTTTACTCTTCCCTATATTCACCTCTAGATCCCGTTAATTACACACTCTCCCAGACTCAGTCACCAAACCTTGCAGCTCCCCTTCGTCTTCATTCACCAACACAGTATCATCTGCAAATAACAGTACAGGCAGTTGCCAAACACTGCCCTCTCTCACTAGGGCCGCTCCAACATTCACTGCCCTACCGTGTATCTCTTTTATAACCCCATCCATATACAGAATGAACAACCATGGACACATGACGCATCCTTGTTTCAGTCCAACCTTCAAATAGAAAAATTCACTCACTTTGGTTTTGGAGCGTGTAGCATTTCATGACCGGATGCCCTTCCTGATGTCTACCAGTGAACCCTTGGGTGGACTCGAACCTGCGACCCTTCGGGCAGAGTGCTCTAACCCACAGAGCCACGGCTGCTACGACCAGCTAGGCAACAGGAGAACGCTACCTCAATGGCAGAGCAGCTTCCCTGGGCGCGGCGCGAACTCAAGACTCTTTGGTCTAGAGTCAGATGCTCTACCACTGAGTCACCATGACCCCAAATGAAACACAGAGAGCTTGGGCCCCGGGCTGTCGAGGCAAAGCAGCTCTTGGTATGCCTCCGCCAAGCCATGCAACACCCTGCTAGGGTTACAGGAGAGCTTTTACCTTTCCCAGCAAAAGGCAGCAACCCAGACCCTTCACAAACTCTCAACCTCCCGACCTTTAGATAGATAGATAGATAGATAGACAGATACATAGATACATAGATAGATAGATAGATAGATTCCTTCGGTAACCACGATTCATCATTGCAGAAACAACATGACACATGCAATGGGTTTTTACTCTCTTCTTCGTTTTTGCAAAAACAGGTGACGAAGAGTAAATCCTAACATTGGCAGTGTTTCTGAGCTATGATCTGGATGGAATAGTGTGTTAGCATCATTTGTCGCATTTCACTGCTTTTATCTTCATTACTTTCGGAATCTGACAGTATATATGCATAAAATATCGTGGTCCTTGCTTTCCAAATAAGATAATGTAAGTTACAATACAGCCAAATTTTAAAAGCTGAATCCGTAACATGTGTGTTCCCTCTCTCTAGACCTTTATATATATATATATATATATATATATATATATATATATATATATATATATACACACACGGGACCAACTGCCTAGGCCCGGGCTCCTACGCTCCTCATGGGCAATGTAGGATTGGATGATGGATGGATCTCTCTCTCTCTCTCTCTCTCTCTCTCTCTCTCTCTCTCTCTCTCTCTCTCTCTCTCTATATATATATATATATATATATATAGGTTCACACGTCTGTGTAAAAAAAAAATAATAACCGAAACTGTTGTTTAAAAAGGGCTGATAGTATTAGCTGATTACTCCCATATTTATTTATTTTTTCCTCTAAGTGACCTCTTATTCACAAAACAAATTTTTGTGTAAAAATCTGATACTTTATGTAAAAATATATCTGTACAGTGTATGATATCTACTATGTGTTCTGAGGATTTGACTTTTATGTGTTCGACTACAAAAAAAAAAGTCCTTTGTGGAAAATATAAGCAAATATTCCTTTGTAATATGAACTATAATCAAAGTGACAAGTTTTAAGGGAAATGAATAATTGATATTCTGAATGATTGTCATTATAACTATTATACGGGAAGAAATTCGTACGAGTTAGGACTAACACACAAATGTTTTTCAAAACTCTGGCTGAAATTTGTACTTCCATTCATACAATACAAATAACCTTCAATGGTTATTATATTTGTGATTCATAAATAAAGGAATCAGCGACTCTTCCCATAGACTGGTTTGACGTGAATATATACTCGTATAGTACAACGCGTTTTGACGCTTTTGGTAATAGTCTTTTTCTTTTGTTACAAGGAAATCCGGACCAATTAGATGACAAAACCAAACTCTGAGGTGATTAATTCTGCTGTTATTGAACCAGCTCCATACAGTGAGGACATTCTTATCATGGATGAAACTCTTAGGTGATAATAAAAACGAGATGAAAGACAAACAAAAAATAAAATAAAATAGCTTTATAAGATATGGCTTGAGTGTTATTTCTGACCATTTTACGACAGAGAGAAGGGGAAGGGGGGGGGGGACTACAACAACGAGGGTAGGATATACGCTGACTTGCATTACTAAGACTAATGAATCAGAATACATTGCGCACGAAGGAAGATTATTTCATGCAATGAGTACTGTTTAATATAACGCTCTATATGTTGCGGCATATTAGAGTGTATACTTAATGACGATGGTTTAGATGACTTTTTATCCTTTTAGCCAGACGATTTACTGGTTATTTTGTTATTCTCCTCTAAAGGTTTAAATTACTTGGCTTAGAAGAGATTCTTCAAACCGAGAGTTACATGGAACTAAGTCATTTACTCCTTAAATACCAGCATGTTCTAATCTGAAGATCATCCGGTCGCAGCAAGAATATGTAGTAGACGTGGAGACTTTCGAGGCCTTTGGCTCATGGCCTTGGTGTGGTGTGGGAGGGTGCTTTTGTGTTTTTTGGTGTGATGTTGGGTAGCATGATGTATGATGTGGCGCAGTCTGCCATCACTAAGGTCATTCAAGCATAGGAGAGTGAAGCTCCTCGTGCCCGAAAATCGTTAGTGAGGGACAGACGACAAAGTCGATTCTGGAGAAAAGTAAATATATTTCACAGACTAGCAAGCAAAAGTTATTTTTCTGTGCCAAAAGTTTCGATGATATCTTCACTACAGTGCATTCATAATCAGACAGATTGTTCAACTCTTGGACCGGTACGCCGCAGAGGGTATGACAGTAAAATTCATCTCCCATGGCTGGAATGTTCAGCAATTCAAGTTTCCAACCTTCCCCTGATTACTAAATTGCAAGTTCGCAAGATAATATTTGGCCTCGGCGCATTTGTCCTGTACAATATATCACAAAAAAATGTGTGTAATGGCAGTGAAATGTTTTAAGTTAGTCAGAGGAAAACGTTTACCCTATAGTAACTGTCACGGGAAAGAAACATTATGACGATCATGAGTTATGGTGAATAAGTAAATGGAATACTGTAATTCTTAAAATCTCACAATTTGTAGGAGCAGCTTTAAAGTATAATACTGTATACTTCTCAGTTTAATCTGGCTTAGAACTGATATCCCTCCATGAGAAATGTTCAGTTGCAATAAGAGATTAGCACTAGAATATGATGATGATCATGAACATATCTATGGATTGGCGGGTGACAGTAAGTGTATTGCCCCTGTGCTGTCTGAGATGCCTATGTCTGATGATCCTCCACAGGTTGATAAAGTGGACGCACATGTGTTTTCAGCGTGTGCTGTGACCAGATCTATGGACTGGGCAGAGCAGAACTGTGCCACTCAGTGAAGAGGAGTCTGGTAATCCTGCAGCCATAGTGGAAACTCTCCCAGAGATGGCGACAGAGGACACTGATGAGAGAGGCACCGACGATTGCTATTCCCTGGAAAAGTTCATGAATTCACTCAACGATGACTCTCCTGTCCCCGTCGAGTAGGTGAGTGTTGAGAGATTGAAGGAGTTGCAGGCGGGTGACCCAGGGATATAGATGTTGAAGTTTGCCGCTATGGAGGATTACACCGTCGAAAAAGGTGGTTGCTTTTATGTGAAGGATGAAGTATTGTGGAGGTGCTGGAGTCCTCTGTATGTCAGTGTTGACGACGGAGTGTGGGATTGTCATCACATTGTTGTACCCAGTGCTTGTAGAAAGGAGTTGTTGGAGTTGGCTTACTGTACCCCCTTTTCAGGCAACAAGGGCGTGAGGAACACCCTGGAGAGGCTGTGTGTGGAGTTCTACTGGCCACGCATGGCTGCAGATGTGGCCCAGTTCATGCAGTGCTGCCATTCTTGCCAGCAGGTGGGGAAGCCTTATCAGCCCATACCTAAGTCGCCTCTCATTCCCGTTCTGCCTTTGATCTTCCATTTACTAGTACTGTAGTTGATATGGTGGGACTACTGCCTCCTACATACTCGGGTAATCAGTACCTGTTTACCATAATTGATTCTTCTACCAGATACCCTGAGGCTATTCATTTTCATTCCCCAAAGTCTAAACTAGTTGTTCGGGCATTGCTTCATTTCTTCACTAAGTTCGGCTTGTGAGGGAGATTCAGTCTGACAGAGGATCTAATTTTCTTTCAAATGCATTCCAGCAGTCCATGGCCCAGCTCGGTATCATCCATATGAAGAATAGTGCTTACCATCCCGAGAGCCAGGGTGCCTTAGAGAGACACCACCAGACTCATAAGACGATGCTTCAGAAGTACTGCATGGAGCACTAGAAGGATAGGGATTGAAGAGTGCCATTCTTCTTGTTTGCCACCCACGAAGTCCCTTAAGTGAGTTTGGGTTTCTCTCTAATGAACTAGTATTTCCCCTCAAGGTAAGAGGCTCGTTATCCATCATTAAAGTGTCCTTGTCTAGTGATTCTGTCAAGAGCCATAGTGTACTTGAGTTTGTTAGTGATTTCAAGAACAAGACATGTCAATGCTTGGAAGTTCCTGGAGAGAACTTAAAGAGGCTCAAAACAATATGAAGAGGTGGTATGATAAGAATGCTCGTTTGCAAAAATTCAAAGTTGATGATGAAGTCTTAGTGCTACTGCCTCCTCAAGGACAGCCTCTTGCTGCTACGTTATGTGGCCCTTATCCTGTGGTGCGTAAAATGGGCATTACAGTTTACTTAATGGGGACCCCAAACAGGTAGGAGAAACATCAGCTCTGCCATGTTAACATGATGAAATCTTACTACCTGCTCAAGATGACCATGTACCTGTGCACCTACTGTAGTCTCTGTTGAACAGAGTGAGGAGGTTCCCGGCAGTTTGGTATCCCAGGAACAAAATGAGGACAACTTTGACTTTGATATTGTGAGTGCCTGGCATAGCAACGCCGAGGCAGGATTGTCCCTTGGTGAGAAGGTGTCACATTTGCCAGAACACCAGTCTCGACAACTGCTAACACTTCTTTCTTCATTTAAGGATGTTTTTGGTAGCTCCACGACCTGGACTGAGCATGATGTCGACATGCGTGATGCGCTCCCTGTTAAAGTGCCACCTTATCTATCTGCCCCCAGTGCCTAGGAGTCCTCCACCAGGAGCTGAAGTATATCCAGGAGTTGAAATACTTGCTGGACAACAATCTTATCTCCCCCTGTGTGAGGCCGTGGAGCTCCCCTGTGACCCTGCAGCCTAAGCCTGCTGGAACAGCAAGATTATGCACTGACTACCGCAGAGTCAACGCTCTGACCAGAACCAACACAATTAGAAGACTGTGTTGACCGAATTGGTTCATCCCGCTATATTACTAAGCTGAACCTTAAGAAGGGCTTCTGGCAGGTGCCCTTGATGGAGCAGGCGAAGGAAGTCGCATGTTTTGTGGTCCATGGTCAAACTTACTGTTGTAATGTGATGCCGTACGGGATGAAAAATTCCCTGGTTACTTTTCAGAGACTTAAGAACCGAGTCGTTAGCGGTCTTCCAAACCGTGTGGTGTGCTTGGATGATGTGGTGGTGTTCAGTGATACTTGGGAGGACCACCTGGGACAGTTAACCTGCCGCATCCCAGCGGCCAACACTCTCAGACTTCTTTGATTGACTCTCAGCTGAATAACATAGCTGGCATTAGCTGAGATGAAATATCCGAGTTGTGCAAACCTTGAGACGGTTGATCGTACCAGGATTAACGCTACCAGGTTCCTATGACTCACTGTCTTGGCTGGATTATAACTAGAATTGTTTTATCACAACCCAGTCAAAAGAAAAAAGGAGAACAGATGACTGGAACAAGGGAAAGTAAAAAATATATACCGTATGTAAATTAATTATACGTATGGTAAATAACTCATGAAAAATTCTAAGGTTATGGCTAAGCAGTTGGAACAAAATAAAAGATCAAAAATAAAGAGGTACCAGAACAAACTTAATATTAAAAGAAAACCGATAAGATGCGTCGATGGTTACGGTTACGCTGATAATAAAGTGGTCGGTTTGAGTTACAGTGTAAGAAACTTGCTAGAAATAAATTGAAAGGAATCAGAACATATTAATATTTGATAAAAGAAGGGGGAACGACGCAGAGATACCATGAAAGTCAGTATGATAGTTACATGCAAAGAATTATGAGATACGGATAATCACTACCAAGCCTGAGAAGAACATCAGAGAACGACGAGGAAAAACAGCGTGACAGAAAGGACGCAAGGACAGATGAAGGACAGACGTGATGAAGACCACATTGGTAAGATGAAATGGACATTATAACAAGCCAAATAATATTCATTTACCTAAAAGGGTGGGGTATTAATGTGAGAGAGAGAGAGAGAGAGAGAGAGAGAGAGAGACAGACAGACAGACAGACAGACAGAGACAGAGACAGAGACAGACAGACATACAGACAGACAGAAAGAGGGAGTGACAATGAAACACACACACACACACACACACACACACACACACACACACACACACACACACACACAGGGATTCAATCTAGGCGGACGTGTGACACCGGCGCTCCGTACCAAATCATCACGGCCAGTGGGATTACCTAAATAGTATCTTTGTATGAGTCAAGCTCAGTACCAGGTTAGACTAAATGATTGTTCATTATAAAAAGGAAAAAAATAATAAGTTCCAACAAGACTTGTAAAAACAGGAAATAGAACAAAGACGAAAGAATACGCTGAGTCATCTCTGAGGTTTGTTTAGACTACAACAAGACGGAGATTGTAAGTATATGCTTTGCACTTTAAGTATTGCAAAATGGATACATACTTCAGTAAAACAAATTTGGAAAAGAAAAGGGATAAAGGTAAAAAGCAAAATGATGATTTCTACTAAGAACTGGTTGAAGTAGAGACCCACAATAGACTGGTTGAACGTGTAAACAAACTAGAAATGGCTTTCAAAAATGAAATTGATGAAATAAAGAAGCAGATGCACTTGCAAAAGGAAGAAATAGAAAAACTAGGAAGGGAGGCCAATAAGAAAGACACAACCATCAGTGAACTAACCGTGGAATTGAGTACACTTAGGAAGAAAATGAGTGAAATGGCAAGTACAGTAGTCAATCACGAGAGTGTTATGGAAGAGTTCAAATATGACACAGAGACAAATAGGCAAGTTACCAGTCTTATTGACCAGAGTAGTGATATTGAGGAGAAGATAACACAAGTAAATGAAGCTGTGCAAAGCTACAAAAATGATGTAGAAACCACGTATGCTGAAATGGTGAAAGTAAAGAAAGACTTAGAAACAAGGGTGGAGGAAAAAAGCATTAAAAAGGAGGTGAAAAGAATAATCCAAAACAATCCAAAGTTAGTCAGAGATTCAGTAGAGATAAACAAATCAACAGTAATCACTGGTATAGAAGAGGATGAAGTTAAAAACAAGATCACAAGAGACAAAAAGGAGATGGCAAATGTAATGAGCTTACTGAAAGAAGTATCAGAGGAAATCTGTAGTAAAGACATAGAGGAACACAAAAGGTTAGGGAAATACGAGAAAAGCAAGACAAGACCTCTAAAGGTGACTTTCCAGAGTGTAAACACTGTGGAAGAGATACTAAAAAATGCAAAGGATCTTAAGGAAAAAGAGGAGTTCAAAAATGTATGGATAAAAAGATGCCTAACACAAGAGGAACTGGAATTACTGAAAGAGAAAAGGGAGGAAGCAAAAACAAAAAATGAGGGAAGATCAGAAGAGGAGAAGAGGAAATTTTTTTTACAAAGTAATAGGATTGCAGGTACGAAAGTGGTACACAAACAGGATGGAAGAAAAACGAGGAAGGTAGTAGAACCATGTCATGACAAGTATATAAACAAGATGATAAAGTTGATGTACTCAAATATGGATGAAATGGTATCTAAATTACTAGAGATGAATGATTATGTCAGAGAAAATGAACCACAAATAATATGCCTAACTGAAACAAAATTAATACCAAGGATATCAAATGACATACTAAACTTAGAGGAATACAATATATGGAGAAGAGACAGATATTTAAAAAAAGGAGGAGGAATTATAATATTAACTAAGAAAAATCTAAAAGTCAAGGAAATAAAACTATATATACCATCACAAGTAGAACTGATTGCAGTAGAGATCGACACATCTGAAGGTAAAGTAATTTTAGCCAATTTGTACATGCCACCCAGATCAAACACATGGGAAAGAGACGAATATGAGGACCTGGCAGAGAGTACAATTCAGAGTGTAAGATCATTGCTACATAAAATGGAAGAGAAATCGGAAAGAATTATATTAACTGGGGACTTCAATACAAATATAAATTGGAATACTCTAGATATAAATAGCCAAGAAAGCTGTTGGGATCAAAAGCTCCTGGATCTCGTACAAGAGTTATTCTTAACGCAACATGTGAGGGAAACCACCAGAAAAAGAGGACTTGATGTACCTTCAGTGCTAGATCTAATATTTACAAGGCAAGAAAATGATATTGACAGTTTAATATATCACCCTCCACTCGGCAAAAGCGATCATGCAGTACTAAATTATAACTTCAGGATAGCATATGACATAGTAAACAGCAATGATAGTTACAAAAAGAGCCTAAACTATAAAAAGGGAAATTATCAAGACCTAAAGAAGTATTTCTTAGAAGTTGATTGGGAAAATGAGCTTAGAGGACAAGATTTAAATGCTGTATATAAAAATTTTTGTGAATTTTATGAAATAGGAGTCCAGAAGTACATCCCACAGCACAAAGAAGCAGATAAGAAAATACTGAAATGGTTCAATACAGAATGTAAAAAATCAAAAGAAAGAAGAGATTTGTTGTGGAATAGATACAGAAGACATAAGTGAAAGGGCGTATAATAATTACAAACAGGCAAGAAACGACTATACAAGAATAAGGAGGGAAGTCCAAAAACAGTTTGAGGAGGATATAATAAATAAAAGTAGTGATCAACCAAAGCTGTTTTACAGCTATATCAGAAGCAAAACTAAAGTAAAAGATATAATACAATCCATTACGGACGAGGGAATCACTTATACACAAGAGAAAGATATTTGTGAAGCACTAAATAAGAATTTCCAATTAGTTTTTACAGAAGAAAAAAATTTTGAGAGGGACTATGTGGAACACGCATGTCCACACATACTGCCAGATATACAAATAGCAGAAAAAGTAATACAGGAGGAGTTAAGTGGATTAGACAGAGGAAAAGCAAGTGGTCCTGATGAAATTTCATGTTGGGTATTACGAGAATGTGCAAAGGAGTTATTTAAACCATTATTTTTAATTTTCAAGAAATCCTTGAGTCAAGGTAAACTACCTGATATTTGGAAAAAAGCAAATATTGTCCCCTTATTCAAGAAAGGAAATAGACAAAATCCACTCAACTACCGACCAGTATCACTGACCAGTGTTGTAAGCAAGGTATTAGAAAAACTTATAAGAAAAGCTTGGGTAAATCATCTAGAATAACACAGTATGATAACAGAAAGACAGTTTGGTTTCAGAAAAGGAAAATCATGTGTTACTAATCTGTTGAGCTACTATGACAGAGTAACAAACACAATACAGGAAAGGGAAGGATGGGTGGACAGTATCTATTTAGATTTCAAGAAAGCTTTTGACACAGTACCATACCAAAGACTTTTATGGAAACTGTACCATCAAGGAGGAATTCGAGGCAAACTGTTTTGTTGGATGCAAGACTTTCTCATAAAAAGAGAAATGAGGACAGTACTAAGAGGAAATTACTCATCATGGAAAGAAGTGACTAGTGGAGTACCACAGGGTTCAGTGCTGGCACCAATCATGTTTTTAGTGTATATAAATGATATAAACAGTAACACTGGAAATGAGAGCTATCTGAATATGTTTGCAGATGATGCAAAAATACAAAGGAGAATTACTAACAGACTCTTGTAAAGAGCTACAAGAAGAATTAAATAAACTTCATGAATGGAGTAGTACATGGCAAATGGAATTCAATGTGGACAGGTGTCATGTAATCAAGTTTGGTAAAAGTGGAAAAAGACCTGATTGGGATTATAAGTTAGGAAATAAAACCCTATACACATCAGAAAGAGAGAAAGACCTAGGTGTGATTATCAATAACAGACTATCTCCGGCTGCCCACATCAGCGAGAAGGTACGGAACATGTATACACTGCTTGCAAATATGAGAATAGCATTCACATACATAAATGAAGACATGCTAAGAAGGATAATAACATCATTCATTAGACCAACCCTGGAATATGCATCAGTAGTCTGGAGTCCTCATCTCAAAAAGCACATAGACAAGATTGAAAAAGTTCAAAGGGCCGCTACAAGATGGATACCAAGCTTAAGGGACCTAAGCTACGAAGAAAGACTAAATAAACTGAATCTATCAACACTACAAGAGAGAAGGAAAAGAGGTGACATGATAATGCTATATAAATGCATATCAGGAAAGGAGAAAATAGACATAAATGATTACTTAACATATGGAGAAGCATCAGCAAGAGGACACTGCAAAAAACTGCATAAGAAGAGAGGTGATAAAGACGTAAGGAAATTCAGTTTCCCAAACAGAGCAATTGATCAATGGAATGCACTACCGAATGAAATAGTGTGTGCCAAAACAATTCACAAATTTAAGGATATGTACGATAAATATGGTTTAAGACACGGGACAGTACTAGCTGGACTCATTCCTGTAAAGATACAATTAGGTAAGAACAATTAGGTAAGAAGAACACACACACACACACACACACACACACACACACACACACACACACACACACACACACACACACACACAGATACATACATGCAGGACGGGAGAGTGGGGAGAAATCGAGCCTGTTGCATGTCACAGCGAAGGGATGAAAGAAGGAAATGTAGGAGTGGAGGAATAGACATCATAGCGACCTGATAACGGAGAGGAAGACGGAAATCAAGGAAGAAAATATAAGATGATAACAATAACCAGGCTTCTATGAAGGCAGTAATCATTATCGTTATCATCGTCATCATCGCTTATGTATGGATTCTCTTTTCAAATGAACCACCTGGACGTAAGTGGAATTTAATACTACAGTATAGTTGACCCGATTTGTGTTGACGGCATTATCACTGAGCCTCCCGGTCTCTTATATGTGAAGCAATCTAACAGCAGCAAGAAGGAAATAATAACAATAGCGTTGGGGGACCGCAGACCTTTTCGAAAGCAGTCCCAATTCTCCCTCCTAGCGTTTGAATCTGATCGTTGACCTTTTTCTTCCGAAATTTAAAGGCTGATCGCTGTTCCTCTGGCGGTCCTCAAACTTTTTTTTCTACATCCATGCAATGGTTTTCCATAATTTCATTACGAGATAAATAATCCTAGAGGCAGACAGACGATCAAACCAAACCAAGAACATAAACGCCTGAGCGGGAGGCAATGACATCCCTCGGGTAAAGGAGTTAATTTTCAGTCAGAACAAGTCTTTATATTTAATCTTGCTGCTCTAGACGGTTTTTTTTTTTTTTTTTTTTTTTTTGGACTCGGAAAAAAAGTCGCATCAATTAGGTTAATTACGCCTGAATCTAACTTCACCAGTTCGATAATCTTCCCGCACTGGAAAGTCATCTAGAGACGGTAAGAATGATTTAGACGTTATCGTACTAAACAGGTGAATGTACCTTTGCTATCAGTTACTAAATAAAATCATCTTGTTATAGCAAAAATGGAGTTCAACACGCCATCGTATGAAATGGGTTAAAAGAAACTTTCCTACGTGAAGGCTTTTGGAGGAGAGGACACAGGAGAAAAACCAATAAATAGGTAAAATGAACAGAAGTGAAGGTGGTGGATGAGGCAGGTACAACAATAACAAGGGAAAAGAAAGGTACAACAATAACAAGGGAAAAGAAAGAGGCAGAGCAGGCAGGGACGAGGGGTTGCCAGCAGGATGTGTAAGAGGCAGAGGCAGCAGGAATAACAAGGGTAAAGACAAAAACAGAGTAGGTACTAAGTAGGGGCGTAGGCCTGGTAACAGGGTGTATGAGAAGGTAAGGAAGAGAGAAGTAGTTGTGATTAAAGGGAGGTGTGAACGAGACTAGCTTTGACACTCCAATTTCAAGGCTGTAAATCAAGCAGAATATACTGATCGCCTCTTTGAATAAAACGGCATCTTTGTTATCGCTCTCATTTATTCACCGTGTCTGAGACATAGCTAAGGGGGATGGTGATTTATTATTTATGGCTCCTTTGACTTTTCTGCCTTTACAAAAAGTCGATATTCGCACCTGCAGCCGGATGACGTCTTTTTAACTACGTCCTGAACAAGAGCGGTGCGTGTTTAATTTCTTCGTCTCTTTCTTCTGTCATTTGGAAAACAATTTGAGACAAGCCATCATCACCATGATAACAGACAACTCACGACACCCAATTTCGCAGCAAGCCCCACCATCCCAACCACCCACCTATCCACTCGATCCCGCCCATTCCTGTTCAGCCTCCCCACCCAATTATGCTGCGGCCTTGTGAACTGCATAACAATGAGTGCCTCCATTACCTGCTTACCTGCATTGCGTCCTGCCCCACCAACCACCTTCATCTCCGTCCACCTCGCCCACCTCATCCATTCCTTAGCAACCTGAATAGATATATCTCAAAAACTTCACAGATTTGGCTGATTTTTGGCACATGGCGTCATTGCCATGATCTCAGTCGATCTTTGTTCATGTAAATCAAGCTGACGGACGTAAAGAGCATTGAAGGGATCTACTGTACGCTGATTAAAACAATACTGAGCTTCTTCGTTCCGAACATGATTGAAATGAGTGACTGCAGAATGACTAAAATGGATGCCAGTTGACTTTAATGTATTTGGCTGGACCTGACCTAATCTAAATGAACGAAATTGGATACGGGTATATGGGCCCTGAAAGGATATTATTAGGCTTAAAAGATCCAAACTGTGCCTGACCTGACCTGAACTCACGTGACTGAGCATTAATGACTGTACTCAGCATTACTACACCTGAATGGATCTACTGCACTTTGACCTAACTGTATATAAATATTCCTAAACCGACCTGAAATAATCCGACTAGGCCGAAATGGATTGGTTGAATCAGCCTGAATCGATCTTACAGGTCTTGAGGGGACCAAATGGACTCTAATTAACCCTGATCTGATCTGACCAGCGCGAGACGGAATGGCGAGGACATTATTGGATGAAACAATTGAATGGACCTATCTGGATCTTCATAGCCCTAAACTGGCCTATTCTGAGCCTAACTAGAGTTGATTTTACCTATCTTGCTTGAATTCCCCTATACTGGCTTGGCTGATTCATTTTTATGAGTCTGGATGAACCTTAGATGGCACTTATGAACCTGAATGAACCTAACTAATCAAATAGGACGCTGAATTAACATTAATTAATCTGAGCCGGAGTGGATGTGAAGGTCTGAAGGATATCAATGAATATGAAATGCCATGAATGCGCCTCGCTAAACCTTAATGGCAATGAAATGACATTAATAAACAAAAGAATGACATGACTGGGCATAATCTGAGAACAAGATATCTTGGCTGTGCTGTCAAGGTTTTAACGTGGCTGCAAAGACCAAAAAGAATCGATTGTAACAGTACTTTAAATAGTCTGATTTTACCTCGAAGGTGAATGACTCTTAGTGGTTAACCCTGTAAAATCTATAGGTTTAATAAATTATTTTCATTATAACTCCTACACAGGTAGGTCACAGGTAGAAGGGCGAAGTACGCATTTGTACTGTTGTGACTTATTGATAGATTATACAAGTCTGCCAAAGTGATGAGAAACGTTTGCTGACCTGTGGCTATTTCCGTCACAGCGCCCTTATATTGAACATTGAATACAATTGCCTGAAGGAATTTAGGACATCCTACGAATTAATCCTTTCAGTGCGATGCCTGTTTTAATGCCTTCGGAGCAGTCGATTTCATGTAGTTTAGAAGATATTTCTAATAATGAGGTGGTCAGTCTAATTAAACTATACTCCTGGTGTGTGTGTGTGTGTGTGTGTGTGTGTGTGTGTGTGTGTTCAAGACTGGAAAAAAAGAACTGAAAATAAAATTTGACAGGATTGTTGGAGTAGGGTCACGGATGGGCCAATTTCAATTTCATGTCGATTTCATTTTTCTAAGAAGGTGGTTTGGCCCATAATAGTTGTCCCTGTTGTTATTAAATTACGCAGCAGATGCGGCGGGGCATTTCCGTGGAGTTTCATGTGGTAAAGGATTTATAATATAACATCATATGAATCATTAATCCCTTAATCCCTTAGATCACATGTATTTTTACACTCTTGTTCAGGTAAGGGGAGAATTATTGAACTGAAAGAGTCACAGACTTCGTTAACTCCTTCATTGTTACTGGTTCTTTCTAAGCTAATTAAAATCGCTGGTGAGCAGAAGTATAAATTACAAACGAGACGCACCCCATAAATGGAATAAAAACAACGGGCAGATAGAAAAGACGTACTGCAGAGATGAGATTCCAAGATTTGCTGAAGCTGGAATGAACATGCGAGCAACCAATATGTCAGAGTCTGGAAAAAAAAAAAAAAAAAAAATCTGCAGTGGACTGACTCATGCTGCTGCTGATGTTGATGTCTTTGGTTGTCTGGGTTAATCTGAAATCCTAATACAGAACCAAACTACCGAGGAGAGTTATGGTGGTATCGTCTCGGTGCCCATGTCGGCTATATCAAACGGCCTCTTGATGGATCCCTGAGGTGTGTGTGTTTGTGTGTGTGTGTTTACTGGTTCCTCTTACAGGATGGGATAAAGGTGTCTGATGATGAGAATGATGATAACAGTATGTCGAAGATGATGATGTACTTGCCTATTGTTTGATTTAATCTGCAGAGTTGTTATACAATATGGAAATCTAGTCGGCTGGTGTTGATGATGGTGTGTCGAAGGTAATGATGTCTCTGCATATTATTCTGTTCTTGGCTCTGGATTTTACAAAGATTTATTTCAACATGGGAACCTGGAACCGGACTGTGATGGCGATGGTAATGGTGGTGATATCGATGATGGTGTTGGAAAGGATGATGGTAATAGTAAGGTGCAGAACTTACCTGGTATTCTTTCCTGCCTTCTGGAATATAACAACTTCATGTGCAGTGTGTGACGTGTGGAAATGCAGGATGTAATGGTGATGGTGATGCTAGTAACACTGAAACTGTTGGTGTCGTCCGTGTCGGTGGTGATGCTGGAAGTAATGGTACGGATGAAGTATTTAATGAGTGATGAAAATGTTAATGGTATTCATAGGTTATATTATATTTTTGCCAGCATCAAAGGAACAGCCTAATTATGGCCAGATGTGTGTGTGTGTGTGTGTGTGTGTGTGTGTGTGTGTGTGTGTGTGTGTGTGTGTGTGTGTGTGTGTGTGTGTGTGTGTGTGTGTGTGTGTGTGTGTGTGTGTGTGTGTATTGAAGAGGAAGTGTTAAGGGTCAGTAGGTGCGGAGCGGGAGGAGTGAGGATGACTAGACTTTCTTTTGCAATGGAAGATGATGAAGGTCAGTGATCTGATACAGTGTTCTGATCTTTCACATTGCAGCACAGCATAATCTAAACAAGCTCATTTTTTTCTATAATGGGAAACTGTTTCATTATAGTTGATGCAGGCATTTGATTCACCAGTAAACATAGTAATTTTTAAAATATACGGCAAATATAAAGGCTTAAGTTGCCTCACCAACTTGAAGGTAAATATAAAGTCTTGGTAAGTTAATTATTACAGTGACTTACCACGACTCATACAGGTGCAGTGGTTCAGGTGAAATAGGTAGGTGTGTAAATGCTCTTACACTCATATAAACACTAATAAACGGAGACAGGCAAAACAATATGCCGAACTTGACAATGACAATTTTGTGTAACATTATAAATGCATCAGTGAAGATAAATAAGTCTTTATCATTATAGAATGTAAGAAACCTTGAGCATATAATTCCTAACGGCAGTTAATTTTATTAAAATTACGAGTCGCTGTACGTTCTCTAAGACATACGACTGCACTCTATTCTAATCAAAATATCAATATATTTCTTTAGGCAAATGGACTTCTCTCACTGTGTATTTTTATACTTAAGGGATTATTGTTATCGCAATAATACATTATTATTATTTTCTTCATCCACGACTGAAGGAAAGAGAACATACTGAAGCCCAGAATATAAGTTGATGCTTATGACCAGCCTTACAATCACTGACAGTTCAAGTGCAAAAGAAATTTTGCTGCATTTACGAAATAGCCAGCACACACACACACACACACACACACACACACACACACACACACACACACACACACACACACACACACTTTCTAGAGCAGGGGTTCTTAACCTGGGGTCCATGGACCCCCAAGGGGTCCATGGATGGGCTTCAGGAGGCCCGTGAAGGTCAGAAAATTTGAGAACAATTTAGCGATATTGCGTGATGCCATTTGGCATCATTAGCTAAAAAAAAAAAAAAATCGAAGTCTTGAAGAATTCTGGTGTTCGTTGACACAAGCCTACCCTCATCTGGCACAGCGAGCTATGGGGGCTCTGATTCCGTCATCTACATAGCTTTATGAGTCAGGGTTTTCAGCGCTTGTTTCTATCAAAACAAAACATCGAAATCAACTGCATGTCAGCGATGGCATGTGTGTTTCCTTGTCAAAGACCACTCCACAATTTCATCTTCTTATTGAAGCCGAACAACAAGAGCCCTCTCGTTGAAACTAACTTTTGAGCAGAATTAAAGTTTTGTTTTAATTTGCACAAGTTGGATGTATTTCATTTTTTTCATCGGGTGGCCATTAGGTTTTTGCATGAAAAAGAGTGAGAAACATAATTCTTTGTAAAGACTTTTTATACTTTGTGTATGTCATACACTGCGTGAGGTAGTTTTCAATAAAATTATTCATTGCATGCAAAATGCTGTGTTTATGTGCTTACATGCATTTTTGTAAGAAAGGGGTTCATAGCTTTCACCAGGTTCTCGAAGGGGTCCGTGACTCAAAAAAGATTAAGAACCACTGTTCTATAGTATATAGGAAATTCGGGGATAAAAAAAGATACACAGTCATTCTAATTCATTCCTTTTCGCCATGCCTGACCCGTTTTATTTCAGTCACACACATCTACAGTATAATAAATCCTTAAATAAGCCGAGCCGTGTTTGATCGTCAGCTGTCACGGAACTCATTACCTCCTGCCACGTTTGACACTTTCATTTTTCCGCAACTAATAACCAGTAAAATGCCTTTGCCGGCGAGGTACGAGCAAGGCCATTTAAATACTAAAGCATTGAAATGTCGCCTTACACTGGAGGGTGCCTAGAGTATATTGATGGTTATCTACCTACCAAATTTCATGCCTTTACGACAAACTGTCTAGCCTGTGGTTCTGTTTTGAAGATTTTCGACATGCTGCACTCGGCACGTGTCACGTGCCAGGTGCGCCGCCAGGGTGTCATGAATCCTGTCAAAAATAAATCTTGAAGAATGGAGCTAGTACAGCGAAGTTCCGATAATCCGGCATCCGATGATTTTGAATTTTTAGCCCAGGGTCATTTTTAGCTTTTTGGTGTGAAAAATCGGGAAAAATCGAAATATATAAAAAAAAAACAGCCGAAAGCGGTGCGCCGAACTATCCAATTCCGCACCCACGCAGACATTCTGGAGGTCCCGGGTGTTCACCCAGCCGGTTGTCCGTTGTGTACTTTATTTTTTGGGGTGTGTTTTGAACATTTTCAGGTAACTGTATGATAGTCCAGAAAATCTGATAATCCGGAAGGTCTGTGGGCTACTGCATTCCAGATTAAAGGACTTTTACTGTATATGGTGCAAACCAAGCGGTGATAGGTCCTGTGGTTGCTGAGATATAAGCTTCTCAAATGCGTTACGGTCGGGCCGGGCTGGATTGGGTAGCTCGTAACTATGTGAGAAAAATATGCCACTACTTGAGAGTCTCGCGAGGGCTTTGCCCTCGCTTGTAACTACGAAATTGTTGCCTCTCTGCCCGGACATGTGATGCTGCCAAGGCCATTTGTTGCTCTTCTGCAGCTGTGACTTTATGTCATCTTAAATTTCTTTGATGAGTACTTGAATGAGATAAGATGCTATTTTACATTCAGTGCTTGGTAGCAAAGGAAAATATTCTGATGGTCCCTTCCCTACGAAACACCTTTCTTCAGCAGAATATAAACGTCTGGTGGTGGCAAAGCAAAACAGAATAACAAAGAAAACATGTTATCTCACTAAGAGATATATTGAAGAGTAGAAGTATTAAGGGAGATCGATGTTTTCCCTGCATAAAGGTAATGTTGCATTTCAAAATATATGGAAGAGTGTAATATGGGAGATCGATGTTTCACATGCGTAAAGGAAATGTTACAACACAGTAAAACGAGTGGGTAATTAGATAATGATAATGATGGTCCATGATGCAAGAATGATTACGATGACGACGCCGATGACACTGATGACTAACGCAGTGATGGAGATATTTATGATAGAGAACAAAGATGATGACAATGACTGTGATGATGTTGACATTACCGCCAACGATAACAAGGACGATGACGATGACAATGTAAGGTACAGAAACACACACAGCAGGATCCGTGAACCATGGCAGAGCAGAGGTAACTAAAACCATGTTGCCAGCTTTCCGTGTAACCTTGTTCCTGTATCCCCTGCCTCTCCCCTTCCCCTCAATGTACCATTCTCTTACCCACCCTGTTTCTGTCATCCTCTTTTTCATCCTATTTTTACCACTTCGTTGTCCATGTACTCCCACACTCCACTTTCTATATACTGCAATTCTGCAACATTCCATTATATATATAGATAATATTTCTGTTCTAATCCACAACGTAACACATGTACTGTATTTATTATTCAGCTGTCAATAGACTGCCCAGCCCAGTATGTTTTTATTACTACATACTCGTACTGCATCACATCATTATATAGCACTCTTAATCCATCATTCCAGCATGCATGTATCACTGTCCATGTACCATTCTACTAAACACACACCAGTTAAGTACCACTGTAATATATCACTCTACAATATAAAAATATTTATATACTGTTCAGATTCCATATATTGCTCCAGTCTACCATACTGTATATATTTTTCTTCACTAACCATGTATTTTACCACTGCACTGTGTAACCATATACCATTCCACTGATCATGTACAGCATCATCCACTCCGTACCACTAACTAAATACTATTTCACAGAAGGTGTGTTGCACTGCCTCACTATGTACCACTAACCAAATTCTAAGCTAATAATCACGTATTCAGCACACCTCTATTTAACACTAAATTCATGTACCACACCTCTTTCTACGTACTGAGCCATTTCATTCCCCATGTGCTGTGCCTCTCTTGTTCTGTGCAGACGACAATGTAACAGTAATCTGGTTCGGTGCCTACAAAAAGTGTCCTTTTCCACGTGGTCAGAGGTCTCACAAGGAGTGCGGTTGCATTTTTCTTCATTATTAATCAATATTGTTTTCGTATGGCATATATATATATATATATATATATATATATATATATATATATATATATATATATATATATATATATATGTCAAAATATTCAATTTATTTCACATACTATTAGGTTCTTTCCTTATGCCGTATTATTGGAGTTAGGATACACACACACACACACACACACACACACACACACACACACACACACACACACACACACACACACACACACACACACACACACACACACACACACACACACACACACACACACACACAACTGAAAAATTATTCATAAAATTAAGCCAGTTTCCTTCAAGCACATAGATAAAAAAAAAGACAGTTATGTAGGCACTGTAATACTTTACTATCCACGTAAACACTATTCACATGCAAATCCCTTGTCCATGTACTAAGCCAGTGTTTATGTACTGCACCACTCAAGTGGACATTCATGAGCAGGTGATTGTCCATTGTCCCTGCTGGCATAAACTGACTTAAAAATCTCCAGCAGCCTCATGGGAAAGTCGAACTGTTGCACGTAAAGCAAGGCTGCCACAGCCGGTACTGAACCACATCCATGCACGCCAAAATCCACTTCACACCTCGGACCACTCGAAATAACCGTTAGTGAAGGGGGAAGGGTCGTTACGGTAAAAGCCAATTGAAGTGTTAGGCCAGCTGAGCTTTCATGGCCATAACAACGATCCTGAGTTTGTTGCAGTGTATCCCAACAGTACAAGAATATATTCCAAAATTAATAATTTCATGACGATTTTGGTTGCCTTAATTTGCAATTGCTCTTTGTACATGCCATTTTGTTTTTCAGCTCGGAAGAGATTTCAGTGTGCAGGGGTTTGGTACAGACTTGAAAAATCCTAGTGATTTAACAAAAATAAGAAAATAAATGACATTTTTGGACTGGAGACACAAAACAATATAATCTAACAATAGCTAGAAGTGAGAGAGAGAGAGAGAGAGAGAGAGAGAGAGAGAGAGAGAGAGAGAGAGAGAGAGAGAGAGAGAGAGAGAGAGAGAAATATCGCAGTATAACCTATTGCATGCGGTAATCCATCCAAGAACGTAGCTAATTCCAACTTACGGTACTCTTTTTCATTTTCTTAGAGGCTGTCGAAGTTGATGAAGTATGTACCATACAAAGTATTATTAGCATGCCATACGTATAACTGCACAGGTAAGAAATACAAGTGATCCTACATAAGCAAAGAGAATAATACTCTTAAACCACATTTAACACCACTAACATAAGCAGTCATCCACACTCTCAGTCTCTTGTGACTCACTCTCAGGCATTACTCGTACTCGGTGGAATATAGTACTGGTCGTCACAAACATGACAGGGATAATGGTCATCAAAGTAACACTCAGGGTCTAATGACTCATTCTCACTTAAATGAAATCGTCTAACGTTATCAGAAATACATTGCTGGAACTGTCTGAGCTTCAGATGATTAATGTTGAAGGTATCAACACTCTCGGGTTTCTGCAATAACTCAAAGCTGTAAGAAACTGTCTTGCACTAGTAGGAATTTAAATGCAATAGAGTCGTCCAAGTAGAAGAATGAGAAAGTCACCTGATCTTATATATATATTATCAGGCTTCACAATACTTTGAGGGTTTCATTCCCTATTTCTCATTCGTATTATAATCTATTGACTCATTTGATCGAAAATGTCGCCTCTCCAACATGGATGTCGCAAGAGATTAATACTAAATGTTGGTGCGAGTCACAAGCACAAAAATGTGAAAGAGAAAGGATGTAGAGCTGTGGTGGACGTTGTACCGTTTAAAACCGGCCATTGTGTTTTTACTTTGCCTTTCTCAATATCGAAGTCCAATAATTCCATTTGTACTGGATTGGTCAATTAAACAGTTGATCAAGAGCTCTCTGAATTGTCTGCCTTTGCAATGCCGTGTCTGCTCTGTCACCTATTGTAGTATCTTCGGCAAATTTAGAAATCTTTAAAAATACTTCTTCATCAATATCAGTTATGTATGATAAAAAAGAATAGAACCTAACACTGAAACCTGTGGCACTCCACTTGTAAAATCTATCCAGTTTGATTTTTTTCCATTTATTACGAATCTTTGTTTTCGTCCAGTGAGCCAATCTTCGATCCAGCGGAGCACACTGTCACTGAAACCATGTGCTTTTAGCTTTTGAAGTTTTTTTTTTTTTTTTTTGAGGGGGGGGGGGAACTCTGTCAAAGGTCTTTTGTAAATCAAGGCAGACAATAGCAGCAGATGTAGTCTCATCATGCATGTTCAGTATATCGTTAAAAATACTCCAACTGATTCGTGAGGCAATAGCAATTGTTCTGAAAACCATGTTGCGAATCTTTGATGAGATTGTTTGTTTCTAAGTATTTCACATAATTGTTTCTGATAATAGTTTCAAGCAACTTACTGATATTAAATTAAATGGGCGTTAGTTTTCTTATTGTGCTTTGCTGTCCCCTGTATATATAAATAGGGGTTACGTTTGCAAACTTCCATTCGTGTGGCACCTTACTGCTCTTTAGAAATAAGTTACAACTTTCGGATAAAGATTTTGATACTTCGTTCAGTAGTTCCCTTTGAACACATAATGATGTTTTGTCTGGCCCTCGTGTTTCATTCTCCTTCAGTTTAGTAATTACAAGTCTAACATCGCTTTCACTAACTCTAATATCATTGATTATTTTGCCCACTTCTATAGCAACTGGTGAAACTGAAGGTGTGTTTTCTACTGAAAACTCTAACGCAAAGAAAGTAATGGGAAATCTCAGCATATTATATATTTCATCATCAGTATGCTCTCCATTATCTCTGATTAAGGAACTGATTGCTGGAATTAATGTTTATTTACTTCTCATATAACCAATAAATTCTTTAGGGTTTGATTTTCTAATACAGTCAATACCTACCTCGAGGTTTTTCTTACTTCGCTTAATTAATTTTTTGGCTTTCCCTTGAAGACCATCAATTTATTTTTATTCCTTTGACTCTGGTAGTTTTATAATTTTTGCATGCATTTTTTTTACAGACATTGTTTAATTTCGGAGCTCCACCGTTTGGGATTAGAATTTCTGGCAGGCCTTTTTCTCTGCATTAGAAGAGTGAACCTGACTGCATTGCTTAGAGATTCTTTTAAAAATTTGCACGCATCATTGATATCTAAACGTTTGAACAATGGGATGTCAATCATTAGCATCTACAGTTATCTTGATTTATTGAAATTTGTCTCTTATTGTTGGGTATTTCCAGTAAAGACATTGTCTTCATTGAGTTTAATGTTAAATGTAACGATACCATGATCGCTTCTACTAAATTCTCCTCCTACAATAATGTTACTAATTAATTTTTAATGTGACTGTGAGAAGCTCCACGTGTTTGACAGTTTACAGACTGATTCAGGGAAGAGAGAGAGAGAGAGAGAGAGAGAGAGAGAGAGAGAGAGAGAGAGAGAGAGAGAGAGAGAGAGAGAGGTGCACTTGTAGGGAGGGTTTTCTGCTTATTTGAGGTGCATAAGTGTGAGGCAGATGAATGTGTGTGAATGTGGAGGGGTTTATTACAAGTGAGGGATGGGAGCATGTGTGTGGGGATGTACAGTATATGTGTGTGCGGTGTGCTTGGTGGGGGTTCATGTGTGCGTGGGAGGAGATATGTGTGTCTGGGGAGGTTAATGTTAGTGTGTGTGTGTGTGTGTTTGTGTGTGGGCGCTTAGTAAGTAATTGCGGCTCCGAAACTGTCGGGCTGCACAACACATTTTTCCTTCTCTGTGCCAGTCTTCGTGTTGGACTTCAGTTTTGATATTCCATTCTGGTATACTGAAAATCCGGATGCAGTGTGGGCGGCTGAAGATGTGGCAGGGAGGGGCAGACGAGAAGAGAAAAGAACTATCATAGGATAAGTACTGAGACAGATGGAATGAAAAGAAGAGAGGAGCGACAAAGAAGCCAGTGAATGACGGATGAGAAGAGGCCAAAATTAGTAACGAGACTGAGAAGGAGGAAGAGATGGAGGGAAGGGTGAAAATAGGACATGATTAGTAATGTACCGTATCAGAGTACGCAGGAGGGAGGGAAGGAGACACTATAGGAGGGCATGATAAGTACTGAGTCGGAGAAGAACAGAAGGGATAGGAATAGAGAGGGTTTTCATTTTAAATGACAGCTGTTGAGTCAGAAAAGGACGGTAAGGCAGAAGGCAGGGAGGGATAAGGAGAAAAGAGAATCATTGTTAAAGATTAGTGATGAGTGAGGGAAGGGATGACAGAAGGATGGAAAGAAAATGGGAGAGAGGAGAGAAAGAAGACGAGAGTTAGGATACATACTGACATAGTTAGGGAAATAATAGAGGAATTAGTTGGAAAAGAACAGGCAGGTTTTAGGAAGGGAAGAGGTTGTGTAGATCAGATATTCATTCTTAGGTCTTTAGTGGAAAAGATTCTAGAGAAGGGAAAAAAGTTGTATGTGGCCTTCATGGATTTGGAGAAAGCACAAGACAAGGTGGATAGATATAATAAGAATGTATGGAGTAGATGGGAAGTTGCTGAATGCCGTGAAGAGTATACATGGGGGTGCTAAGGCTGCAGTGCATGTGGATAATGAACTGAGTGAATCTTTCTATTTGAAGGTTGGATTGAAACAGGGATGTGTCATGTCTCCATACTTGTTCAGTCTGTATATGGGAGGGGTAATAAAAGAGATACAAGGTAGGACAGTGGATGTTGGAGCGGCCCTAATGAGAGAGGGCAGTGTTTGGAAACTCCTTGTACTGTTGTTTGCAGATGATACTGTGTTGTTAAGTGAAGACGAAGGGGGTCTGCAAGGCTTGGTGGATGAGTTTGGGAGAGTGTGTAAGAAACGGAATCTAAAGATGAATGTAGGGAAGAGTAAAGTTATGGTCTTCGAGAGAAGTGAAGTCAATGAATGTACAGTGAGATTCTATGAGGAGGAAATGGAAAATGAGAGTACGTTTAAGTACTTGAGTAATGTGATGAGTAAGGATAGAAGTTTGGTGGGTGAATTGCTTGAAAAGGGTTCCAGGAAGAAAGGTTGCTGGTTCCTTGAAAGCAGTGATAAGAAACAGGAAAGTGAGCATGGAAGTGAAAAAGTTACTACATGACAGTATTGTGATACCAACTCTAACGTATGGAAGTGAAACTTGGACCTTGTTGAAGGGACACAAGTCAAGAGTGAGAGCAGTGGAAATGAGTTATTTGAGAGAAGCATGTGGAGTTACATGGAGAGGCAGACTGACAAATGAGGATATAAAGGAGCGTTGTGGTGTGGATGTGGTTGTGATAGGAAGCATTAGGAGAAACACACTGAGGTGGTTTGGCTATGTGGAGAGGATGAAGAGTGAGACACTGACGAGGAGAGTTTATGTGGGTGAGGTGGGAGGGGGAGAGGGAGGGGGAGGCCAAGGATGAGATGGAGGGATGGAGTGGACATGTATATGAGAGAGGGGGTTGTGAGCTGGAAGCAGGGCAGTGAAACGGAGGAGGACTGGGCGACATGGAGGCGATTTGATTGTGGCCACTCCTTGCGGGATTAAGGAGTCTGGCAATAGATAGGTAGACAGAACTCTATTCATACGTACTTTATCAGCCCTTACAGAATGAACTCCTCTCGGTGTCTGCTGTCTGACTGGCAGGCCACTGGCTTGTGGTGCCTATTGTGTCCTGACCACGTTACCAAGATATAAAGAAAACATTCGATCTTTTAATTCCGACGTCGAACCACAAAATAAAATAAAACCATGCTTTCGTATATAATTCTTTTTTTTTTTTTAAACATACATGTCACTTAAGTGTTTGTGACTTACATATTGTCATATAGATATTGTAAAAAAAAAAAAAAAGTTTACTTCGTTCTGATGCCACCCTGCCCCACCCCCCTCTACCGTCCCCTTTTTCCTCATGGTCCCATGGTACCTCGCCTCCCCTCTGGATCTTTCCAGCTCCCACTTTGGGAACCACTGGTCTAAATGAACTCATAAGACTCCTACCTACAGGTACGTACTTCCTAAGACGAAGAAAAACTTTTAATGATAGCCAGAATACAATAAAAAAAGGCAGCTCGATACTGAAGATAACTGAACAGGGGGCTTGGAATATATTTACATTGACATCCTTTAATATACTTAGTAAATTATTGTGATTATTACACACACACACGCACACACGCACACACACACACATACACACCGCTCGCTGGTGCATTGGTAACGTTCCCGCTTGCCAACTGGTGGGCGGGAGTTCGCGCCTCGCTCAGGTTGCGAAAAGTTTCACTGACGAAGTGGGTGGTTACTGTCCCTCTTGAGCAAGGGGACGGGTGTGTGCGTGTGTGAAGGTCACAGCCTTGCCCTTAGATCGGACTATATGAGCTCTCAGCTCCCTTCCGGGAGGGTAAAATGTAACCATCACGACCATCAAGTGATCCTAACCGACACGGTGAATTACACACACACACACACACACACACACACACACACACACACACACACACACACACACACACACAAGATATATTTCACTCAAAACTTACTGAGGCTAAATACAAGTGATTTTTAATTTCAATGATGTTAACCTTATATTTTTTTTTATTAATTGTAGTTGATTTGGAAGCCCCCTCAGAAAGCTTGGAGGGGGGGGCAAGAGCCCCTTGCTGCCCCCCCCCCAAATGACGCCCCTGGCTCCGAAATTAAACAATGTCTGTAAAAAAAACTGCATGCAAAAATTATAAAACCACCAGAGTCAAAGGGATAAAAAGAAATTGATGGTCTTCAATGAAAAGCCAAAAAATTAATTAAGCGAAGTAAGAAATACCTCGAGGTAGGTATTGACTGTATTAGAAAATCAAACCCTAAAGAATTTATTGGAAAGAATTTATTGGTTATATGAGAAGTAAATAAACATTAATTCCAGCAATCAGTCCCTTAATCAGAGATAATGGAAAGCATACTGATGATGAAATATATAATATGCTGAGATTTCCCATTACTTTCTTTGCGTTAGAGTTTTCAGTAGAAAACACACCATCAGTTTCACCAGTTGCTATAGAAGTGGGCAAAATAATCAACGGTATTAGAGTTAGTGAAAGCGATGTTTGACTTGTAATTACTAAACTGAAGCAGAATAAAACACGAGGGCCAGACAAAACATCATTATGTGTTCAAAGGGAACTACTGAACGAAGTATCAAAATCTTTATCCGAAAGTTGTAACTTATTTCTAAAGAGCAGTAAGGTGCCACACGAATGGAAGTTTGCAAACGTAACCCCGATATATATATAAAGGACAACAAAGCACAATCAGAAAACTAACGCCCATTTAATTTAATATCAGTGGTTTGTAAGTTGCTTGAAACTATTATCAGAAACAATTATGTGAAATACTTAGAAACAAATAATCTCATCAAAGATTCGCAACATGGTTTTCAGAACAATCGCTTTTGCCTCACGAATCAGTTGGAGTATTTTTAACGATATACTGAACATGCATGATAAGACTACATCTGCTGCTATTGTCTGCCTTGATTTTCAAAAGACCTTTGACAAAGTTCCCCCCCCCCTTCAAAAAAAAAAAAAAAAAAAAAGCTAAAAGCACATGGTTTCAGTGAGTGTTCTCGGCTGGATCAAAGACTGGCTCACTGGACGAAAACAAAGATTCGTAATAAATGGAAAAAAATCAAACTGGATAGATTTTACAAGTGGAGTGCCACAGGTTTCAGTGTTAGGTTCTATTCTTTTTTATCATACACAATTGATATTGATGAAGAAGTATTTTTTTAAGAATTCTAAATTTGCCGAAGATACTAAAGTAGGTAACAGAACAGACACGACATTGCAAAGGCAGACAGTTCAGAGAGCTCTTGATCAACTGTTTACTTTGCCCAACCCAGGACAAATGGAATTATTGGACTTCGATATTGAGAAAGGCAAAGTAAAGACACAAAGGCCGGTTTTAAACGGTATAACGTCCACCAGAGCTCTACATCCTTTCTCTTTCACATTTTTGTGCGTGTGACTCGCACCAACATTAAGTATTAATCTCTTGCGACATCCATGTTGGAGAGGCGACATTTTCGATCAAATGAGTCAATAGATTATAATACGAATGAGAAATAGGGAATGAAACCCTCAAAGTATTGTGAAGCCTAATTATATATATATATAAGATCAGGTGGCTTTCTCATTCTTCTTCTTGGACGACTCTATTGCATTTAAATTCCTACTAGTGCAAGACAATTTCTTACAGCTTTGAGTTATTGCAGAAACCCGAGAGTGTTGATACCTTCAACATTAATCATCTGAAGCTCAGACAGTTCCAGCAATGTATTCCTGATAACGTTAGACAATTTCATTTAAGTGAGAATGAGTCATTAGACCCTGAGTGTTACTTTGATGACCATTATCCCTGTCATGTTTGTGACGACCAGTACTATATTCCACCGAGTACGAGTAATGCATGAGAGTGAGTCACAAGAGGCTGAGAGTGTGGATGACTGCTTATGTTTGTGGTGTTAAATGTGGTTTAAGAGTATTATTCTCTTTGCTTATGTAGGATCACTTGTATTTCTTACTTGTGCAGTTACCCGTATGGCATGTTAATAATACTTTGTATGTTGCATACTTCATCAACTTCGAAAGCCTCTAAGAAAAAGAAAAAGAGTACCGTAAGTTGGAATCAGCCACGTTCTTGGATGGATTACCGCATACAATAGGTTATACTGCGATATTTCTCTCTCTCTCTCTCTCTCTCTCTCTCTCTCTCTCTCTCTCTTCTAGCTACTGTTGGATTATTTTGTTTTGTGCCTCCAGTCCAAAAATGTCATTTATTTTCTTATTTTTGTTAAAATTTTTTTTGTTAAATCATTAGGATTTTTCAAGTCTTAACCAAACCTCTGCACGCTGAAATCTCTTCCGAGCTGAAAAACAAAATGGCATGTACGAAGAGCAATTGCAAATTAAGGAAGCCAGCATCGTAATGAAATTATTAATTTTGGAATATATTCTTGTACTGTTGGGATACACTGCAACAAACTCAGGATCGTTGTTATGGCCATGAAAGCTCAGCTGGCCTAACACTTCAATTGGCTTTTAACGTAACGACCCTTCCCCCTTCACTAACGGTTATTTCGAGTGGTCCCAGGTGTAAAGTGGATTTTGGCGTGCATGGATGTGGTTCAGTACCGGCTGTGGCAGCCTTGCTTTACGTGCAACAGTTCGACTTTCCCATGAGGCTGCTGGAGATTTTTATGTCAGTTTATGCCAGGAGGGACAATGGACAATCACCTGCTCATGAATGTCCACTTGAGTGGTGCAGTACATAAACACTGGCTTAGTACAATGACAAGGGATTTGCATGTGAACAGTGTTTACGTGGATAATAAAGTATTACAGTGCCTACATAACTGTCTTTTTTTTTTATCTATGTGCTTGAAGGAAACTGGCTTAATTTTATAAACAATTTTTCAGTTGTGTGTGTGTGTGTGTGTGTGTGTGTGTGTGTGTGTGTGTGTGTGTATCCTAACTCCAATAATACGGCATAAGGAAAGAACCTAATGGTATGTGAAATAAACTGAATATTTTGACATATATATATATATATGCAATACGATAACAATATTGATTAATAATGAAGCAAAATGCAACCGCACTCCTTTTGAGACCTCTGACCACGTGGAAAAGGACTTTCTGTAGACACCGAACCAGATTACTGTTACATTGTCGTTTGCCAGAACAAGAGTGGCACAGCACATGGGGAATGAAATGGCTCAGTACATAGAAAGATGTGTGATATATGAATTTAGTGTTAAATAGAGGTATGTTGAATACGTGATTAGTAGCTTAGTATTTGGTTAATGGTACATAGTGAGGTAGTGCAACACACCGTCTGTGAAATGGTATATAGTTAGTGGTACGGAGCGGTTGATGCTGTGCATGATCAGTGGAATGGTATATGGTCACACAGTGCAGTGCTAAAATACATGGTTAGTGAAGAAAAATATATACAGTATAGCAGACTGGAACAATACATGGAATCTGAACAGTATATAAATATTTTTATATTGTAGAGTGATATATTACAGTGGTACTTAACTGGTGTGTGTTCAGTAGAATGGTATATGGATAGTGATACATGCATACTGGAATGATGGATTAAGAGTGCTATATAGTGATGTGATGCAGTACGTGTATGTAGTAATAAATACATACTGGGCTGGGCAGTCTATTGACAGCTGAATAATAAATACAGTACATGCGTTACTTTGTGGATTAAAACAGAAATATTACGTATATATATAATGAAATGTTGCAGAATTGAAGTATATAGAAGGTGGAGTGTGGGAGTACATGGACAACGAAGTGGTAAAAAGAGGATGAAAAAGAGGATGGCAGATACAGGGTGGGTAAGAGAATGATACATTGAGGGGAAGGGGAGAGGCAGGGGATACAGGAACAAGGTCACACGGAAAGCTGGCAACATGGTTTTAGTTACCTCTGCTCTGCCATGGTTCACGGATCCTGCTGTGTGTGTTTCTGTACCTTACATTGTCATCGTCATCATCCTTGTTATCGTTGACAGTAATGTCAATATCATCACTGTCATTGTCACCATCTTTGTTCTCTATCATAAATATCTCCGTCACTGCGTTAGTCATCAGTGTCATCGGCGTCGTCATCGTCATCATTCTTGCATCATGGACCATCATTATCATTACCTAATTACCCACTCATTTTACTGTGTTGCAACAATACCTTCACGCAGGTGAAGCATCAATCTCCCATATGACACTTACTCTTCCATATATATTGAAATGCAACAGTACCTTTATGCAGGGGAAACATCGACCTCCCTTAATACTTCTACTCTTCATTATATCTTTTAGTGAGATAATGTGTTTTCTTTGTTATTCTGTTTTGCTTTGCCACCACCAGACGTTTATATTCTGCCGAAGAAAGGTGTTTCGTAGGGAAGGGACCATCAGAATATTTTCTTTTTTGCTACCAAGCACTGAATGTAAATTAGGATCTTATCTCTTTCAAGTAATCATCAAAGAAATTTAAGGTGACATAAAGTCACAGCTGCAGAAGGGCAACAAATGGCCTTGGCAGCATCACATGTCCGGGCAGAGAGGCAACAATTTCCTAGTTACAAGCGAGGGCGAAGCCCTCACGAGACTCTCAAGTAGTGGCATATATTTCTCACATATTTATGAGTTACCCAATCCAGCCCGGCCACAGGACCTATCACCGCTTGGTTTGCACCATATACTGTAAAAGTCCCTTTAATCTGGAGTGCAGTAGCCCACAGACCTTCTGGATTATCAGATTTTCTGGACTATCATACAGGTACCTGAAAATGTTCAAAACACACCCCAAAAAATAAAGTACACTATGGACAACCGGCTGGGTGAACACCCGGTGCCTCCAGAATGTCGGCGTGGGTGCGGAATTGGATAGTTCGGCGCACCACTTTCGGCTATTTTTCTATTTATTTCGATTATTCCCGATTTTTCTCGATTTTTTACCCCAAAAAGCTAAAAATGACCCTGGGCTAAAAATTTAAAATCATCGGATGCCGGATTATCGGAAGTTCGCTGTACTAGCTCCATTCTTCAAGATTTGTTTTTGACAGGTTTCATGACACCCTGGCGGCGCACCTGGCACGTGACACGCGCCGAGTGCAGCATGTCGAAAATCTTCAAAACAGAACCACAGGCCAGACTGTTTGTCATAAAGGCATGAAATTTGTAGGTAGATAACCATCAATATACTCTAGGCATCCTCCAGTGTAAGGCGACATTTCAATGCTTTAGTATTTAATTGGCCTTGCTCGTATCTCGCCGGCAAAGGCATTTTACTGGTTATTAGTTGCGGAAAAATGAAAGTGTCAAACGTGGCAGGAGGTAATGAGTTCCCTGACAGCTGACGATCAAACACGGCTCGGCTTATTTGAGGATTTATTATACTGTAGATGTGTGTGACTGAGATAAAACGGGTCAGGCATGGCGAAAAGGAATGAATTAGAATGGCTGTGTATCTTATTTTTTATCCCAGAATTTCCTATATAGGCCTACTCTAGAAAGTGTGTGTGTGTGTGTGTGTGTGTGTGTGTGTGTATGTGTGTGTGAGCTGGCTATTTCGTAAATGCAGCAAAATTTCTTTTCCACTTGTACTGTCAGTGATTGTAAGGCTGGTCATAAGCATCAATTTATATTCCGGGCTTCAGTATGTTCTCTTTCCTTCAGTCGTGGATGAAGAAAATAATAATAATGTATTATTGCGATAACAATAATCCCTTAAGTATAAAAATACACAGTGAGAGAAGTCCATTTGCCTATAGAAATATATTGATATTTTGATTAGAATAGAGTGCAGTCGTATGTCTTAGAGAACGTACAGCGACTCGTAATTTTAATAAAATTAACTGTCGTTAGCAATTATATGCTCAAGGTTTCTTACATTCTATAATGATAAAGACTTATTTATCTTCACAGATGCATTTATAATGTTACCCAAAATTGTCGTTGTCAAGTTCGGCATATTTTTTTTTTTCCTGTCTCCGTTTATTACTTTTTTTAAGGTAAGTGTAAGAGCATTTGCACACCTACCTATTTCACCTGAACCACTGCACCTGTATGAGTCGTGGTAAGTCACTGTAATAATTAACTTACCAAGACTTTGTATTTACCTTCAAGTTGGTGAGGCAACTTAAGCCTTTATATTTGACGTATATTTTAAAAATTACTACAGTATGTTTACTGGTGAATCAAATGCCTGCATCAACTATAATCAAACAGTTTCCCATTATAGAAAAAAATGAGTTTGTTTAGATTATGGTGTGCTGCAATGTGAAAGATCAGAACACTGTATCAGATCACTGACCTTCATCATCTTCCATTGCAAAAGAAAGTCTAGTTACTCTCACTTCTCCCGTTCCGCACCTACTGTCCCTAAACACTTCCTCTTCAACACACACACACACACACACACACACACACACACACACACACACACACACACACACACACACACACCTGGCCATATTTAGGGTGTTCCTTTGATGCTGGCAAAAATAAAATACAACCTATGAATACTATTAACATTTTCATCACTCATTAAATACTTCATCCGTACCATTACTTCCAGCATCACCACCGACACGGACGACACCAACAGTTTCAGTGTTACTAGCATCACCATCACCACTACATCCTGCATTTCCACACGTCACACACTGCACATGAAGTTGTTATATTCCTGAAGGCAGGAAAGAATACCAGGTAAGTTCTGCACCTTACTATTTCCATCATCCTTTCCAACACCATCATCGATATCACCACCATTACCATCGCCATCACAGTCCGGTTCCAGGTTCCCATGTTGAAGTAAATCCATAAAATCCAGAGCCAAGAACAGAATAATATGCAGGGACATCATTACCTTCGACACACCATCATCAACACCAGCCGACTAGATTTCCATATTGTATAACAAGTCTGCAGATTAAACCTAATAGTAGGCAAGTACATCATCATCTTCGATATACTGTTATCATCATTCTCACCATCAGACATCTTTATCCCATCCTGTAAGAGGAACCAGTAAACACACACACACACACACACACACACACACACACACACACACACACACACACACACACACACACACACGCACGCACACACACACACACACACACACACACGAGTCAATTCCGCGATATGTGTTAACAAAACAGGCAGTGAAATGCGTGGCACCTTCATTCAGTGCCCAATATTAAGACTTCCGAATTCCTTGCTCCAGTTTATCAGAGAGACCCAGAGTGAAGTGGGAGAGGAAAGGCCTTGGAAATTCACGAGTAGATTCATGTGAATTATTGGTACTCTTACTTATGACATCATAAACGGTAAAAATAACAACACACACACACACACACACACACACACACACACACACACACACACACACACACACAAAGAAAAAAGGGGGGGGAAGAAAAATGCAAACCTGAGAGCTGGTGGGGGAGGAGAGGGCGAGAACAAGATAGGGCATTTCGAGCCCTTTTATCTTTGGTAGATTTGTTTTCACCTGACGGAACTGGGTTACTAAGAACTTGAATACTTAATAATAAATCTGTAGAAATCTGTAGATCCACAAGGTGATGTATCCGTAAAAAAACACATTGCACCATAGGGTAGAAATGGGAAAATACATGGTCCTATATTTTCCATATCCCTCCCCTCCCCCCCATTCATCCCGCTGAATTTTTCACTGACCAGAGAAATCTGACATAAACTGAAAATGGAATGTGGCCATACTATAACAGCACAACTTCGTAAAGAAGTATGGCAGGGAAGGAGCTTTTGCAATAAAACAAGAAGCGGTACTAAGGCACAACAAACCTGTCCCCGACAGTCATTTTAGTGCTAATGTATAAACGCAACAGGATACAGTATCTAGTCAAAGATGTCACTTATCAAATATGCAGTAAATCTGGCGATAATTGACGATTTTAAGTCCATTTGAAATTTTAGGCCCTACCCACCTGATAGTGACTCCCCCATACAGCTAACTGGGGGGGGGGGGTGGCCCCCGTGACATAATGAGGCATGTTATAGGATGCAGATTTGAAAGATGCGTCTTTTGGAGTTATGGCGATATTTTTTTTCTTTTATCTTTTCTTTGCCTACAGCCTGGGTCTTGGCCTAATTTGGCCCAAATTTTAATCAGGTGATCAGAATGTCATAGCCCATCACCCCTCTAATTTTGTTTTCGCGTAAAGTTGTTAACAGACAGACAGACAGACAGACAAACATACATACCGAGTGAAAACAATACCTGTCCCCGAGCCCCTTCCGGGCGAGGACGGATAAACAGTGGACTGTGAGTTGCCTGTTTGTGATCATCTGCGGGAATTGAACCTCTCACAAAACTCGCGTATAAAATAGTGGTTGCAAGATATTTAATGAGCCTTACTTATGAGGAAGAAAGGAATCTCCTTTGTACAAGTCAACTGAACCCTCCAGTCTGACTACATTTGATCATGAGATAAGGTGAAAAAGGGTTAAGTATCTTTTAAAGTGATTACAAACGGACTTGAGTCATTCATAATTACTGATGCAATAAAGCACTAAACCCGAGTCATATTTAATGCAATACAGAGCCTGTTCTAGATAAGATTTTGCCGTTCTTTGCATTCCTTCGGCATACAAAGGCAGCATTTTGTTTTGCAGAGCAACTCACAATGGAGCAAGAAGATCACATGGGGAGTGTAAAATAATAATGTATTGGGAAAACTTTAAATATATTTCTCAGAAGGTTGAAGTCATATTTACATTTGTTGAGTTTCTTGTTATCCACGAAGAAGCTGAAGTCTGTATTTTATTATGAAAATATTTTCCAAAATAAACATTTGTAGAATCAGGCTCTTTCCCACACAAAACTGACAGTTTGAAAATACCCTTAGAATCTGTAGATCTATCCATTAATCTGTTGAAGTGGCAACACCGGCTATGTCCTGCTTCCCAGTCTCACCCCATCCATGACTTATTATTTATCTCACTCTGCAGCCTCTCCTCCCCACCCTTACCACTCATATCTAATTTACACACGATATCACAGCATCTTCATTGTATGACCTTTCTCTTATAAAATTTCAAGTGTTCTCTTTGTACCTCGCGTTCATTTCTCTCGTGTTCTGTCTCACTCGGCAGCTCTCATTCCCACTCTTATGACCTAAATGCTTTAAAAAAATTAACTCAGTTTTACATATGTCATCAAGGTACTTTTTTTTTTTTCTCTCTCTCTCTCTCTCTCTCTCTCTCTCTCTCTCTCTCTCTCTCTCTCTCTCACACACACACGCCTGCACGCACGCATTCGCTCGCGCGCGCAAACTCATTCTTCTACGCCAGTATTTAGCTCAGATTTTCAGCCTCTCATTTACTCGTCTCCCCTGTCCCAACTCAATAATTATACCGAGACCTCGTCGTGCCAAAACAACCCTACCCCCTTTCCCCTCTGGACGCGTTTCGGACTAACACTCAAGGTAAAAAGGTTTAGAAGTTTTAACAGCCCCTTCCTCAGATAACACCCCACTTTTCCTCCCTAGCCTTGCACAAATTATGACTTGATATTGCCGCTCATACTTTTATGTTTTATTATGGTCTCAGCAGGAGAAAATCTACAATAAATGGATAATACACAATTCATTTATATGGAAACAGAGAGAAAGAGAGAGAGAGAGAGAGAGAGAGAGAAACGCAACAAGCAAAGGAACTGGGGTGAAAGAACTCTAACTAATCTTCAGGTAGCATCGTTCCCACTGTCAGCACTCACATTCGTCCCCAAACTGCACCAACAAACGATTCACAGAGTACTAAGATTGTAAATGTCGGTGTTCTCCTTTTCAAAATTTCTCCTTTTTTATTATAATAAGGTATAATTGTTGGCTAAGGACGCCTTCCTTTGTGGCACTGTTGTAACTGGGTGGTGGAACTGCCTGTTTACAGAAATGTTCCACCATTCTCACCCAAACAACGGAAAGGAGGATGGTGCACTGCAGCGGAAGGGCAACTTCAGTCTGTAGTCCAGCGGCTCCATATCCAGGTACACTTATACAGTAACTGGTTGGATCTTCACTGTGGATTCAGTGAAGTGGTTCTGTATCAGCCCGAATTAGGTAAACTTTAGAAATGGAAATTGTCATCGCGAGAAGAGTGACAACCAGAATTTATATTTGCTCATATTCGCCTAGCAGTAATCAGGAAGATGTGTCTACAGTGAGACTAGAACGTAAAAGCTGAAATGTTGTAATGTTCATTTTCGTGTGTCATTCTGTGCATGTTAGTGGTAAGAGGTAGGATGGTTCAGACATACACAGGCACGTTAAGGATGTAAGAAGCTGCATTCACTTAATACGTCTGCATCCACTGTATAAATTACGTTAATCCACAGATTAAAGCACAAGCAGACCGGGAGGCGAACACCGTAATCACTAGCCAATCGTGGCTCATC